>NW_026040044.1:1212500-1307500 GCF_023375975.1 Astyanax mexicanus
AGTTCAGAAAGATAGGATGGAGCTAGATCAGTCAAGGACTTGTAAACAAATAATAAAATGTTAAAATCTATCCTGAAACACACAGGAAGCAATTGAAGTGCAGCCGGTACTGGAGATATGTGCTCTCGCTTCTGTGTTTTTGTTAAAAGACGAGGTGCCGCATTTTGCACCAACTGAAACCGTTAAATGAAGGCCTGACCGACACCAGCATAAAGGTCATTACAATAATCCAGTCTCAATAAAAATAAAAGCATGTAAAACCCTTTCAAAAACCTTAAAGGATAAGAAAGGCTTAACCTTGGTTAAAAGCCTCAGCTGGAAGTATCTAGACTTAATAACCAAGTTTATTTGATTATCCTTAAACTCGCTATCTATCATCACACCAAAATTCTTCACACAAGGTTTTATAAAAGTGCCCAATGAAGCCAGATCTACAGAGGGAGCCTCAGTGACCACGCTAGGTCTAAACATCACAGTCTCAGTTTTACTTTCATTAAAATGTGAAAAGTCTAAGGCCATCCAGGCTTTAATGTCCTCAAGACACTTTAGCAGTAGTTTAAGAGAGTTTGTGTCACTACGTCTTAGCAGCACATAAATTTGGGCATCATATGCATAAATATTCCAACAGAGAAATGAGGATTTTATGATCTACAGTGTCAAAAGCAGTCATAAGGTGATCCATAGCGATTCATAGAGTCTAGGGCTGCAGCTATCGATTATTTTTGTAATCGGGTACTCTACTGAAAAATCGATTCGATTAATCGAGTAATCGGATAAAACATTTTTGCTTGGTTAAAGAGCAATTAAAAAGGCATTTCACTTAATATGAATGACCAATTGGTTTCCTTGTTTGATAAGTTATATTTTAAAATTCACAACATACATTTCCAAATTGCAAATACAAATAAATAAAACACAATAAAGAAATAAATAACACAAGTAAAAGATACATTTAATTACATTACTTTCAATTTTGGATTTCTTGTAAGTATCAAATATAGGGTATTAATCAATAAAAAAGCATAAACATTGTCTTTGTGTTGTGCATCTTAGCTTCTGAACAACAGAGACATTGCCAGTTCTGCCAGTGCTGGATAAGTGTACTGCGTTCTTTTACCACCAAGCCACTTCTCCAAAATATATCAGGACCTGTGGAATAATTGTGAAAACAGAAGTATTAAAAATGTTGCTTTTTTCTTTATTTATATTTTGGACTACTTGGGTTTAATTACATCACTAAGACTAATAACTCTAATAATAAATTAATTGCCGTTATGAACGCTAAGATTGACACCTATCGCATTTAGACACATTAGGCACTAGTGTTCATTAATATTTTAGCCAATAATATTTTAACCAATAAATAAGAGACACACTTCCTTATATCAACCACACAGTGTCTGAATTTATCTTTTTGATTCACTGGCCAAATGTCTTTGTAGATGAAGGAATCCTGCATTTAGTTTCCAGCCAAAGTAACTTCACTTTAGCTAATTTTAACATGGATTTATTGTTTATATTTTGAACAGCGCTGTGTTTACTGTTTACATAAAGCATGTATTTATTTGAGAACTTGTCTCTGTTCTAATAAAATAACCACACACATTAGACAGTGTTCCTATTAATTCACATGTTGTTATTAAGGTACATTAATGTTAATCTCATTGATTTATTATAAGTTATATTTACCTGCTCTCTCGGCGTCCTCGCGTCTCAGGTGTCCTTGGCTGAGATGGTGCAGCATTAAAACGCGCTGTTTCGGGAGGCAAGGACGCGCTGCACTGAATACATGTTACAGTTTGTCCATAAAATGCTTTTATTCCTTTAAAATCGTTGTTTTCTCTCGCCACTTCCGTTTTTCCGCTGCTCAACTTAAACCTCCTCCTTTTTCCCGGGCGAGGGTGACCTAACACTGAGCGCGTTGTCAAAATAAAAGTCGCAAAAATACCACGCTCTGAGTTTTATAAATAAATATACGATTACTCGAGGCACAGAAAATGAATCGATCAATTTTTTTAATGGAGTAGCTCGATTTACTCGAGTAATCGCTTCACACCTAATAGAGTCAGTGATTAATAGCAAATCATTAAAAACCCTTAACAGTGCATGTTCTGTACTGTGGAGAGCCTTAAACCCAGACTGGAATTCTTCTAGGATAACATTTCCATCTAAAACATCTTGTAGCTGCACAAGAACAACCTTCTCTAAAACATTTGAAAGAAACTCTGTTTCTGACTTTCTTTTAGAGCATCAAAAGACACCTATTTTCACTTGTGCTCGGCTCTCCTGCTTATTTGTCTAGCAGCACAAGTGACGGTATTAAGCCTGGGCTCTGTTTTACACTCGGACAGCACACATTTTTCGGGAGCAACCATATCCAGAGCCGATGCACAAGAAAAATAAAACAAAGAAGTTAAACCATCAGTATTTAAAAAAGGTGAAGAGTGTAAGAAACTCAGGAACCAGGGAATGTGGAGGCACTTGCTGAATGTAAAACAGTGGTTTATTTACAACAAGGGCTATATACAAAGAAAACATGGTAACTAAAACACAAGACATACCAGGAGAGTGGTAGTACAGGCAGGGGTTCAGCAACAGAGAAGGCAATACATAAATACAAGAGCTAGACAGAGAGACAGGTCTAACAGGCAGGAGGTCAATAACACAGACAAAAAACAGGTCAGGAAAAACAGGAATACAAGGAAATGTGTTGTATAAGAGCTGGAGAACCAGGTAATACTCAGCAGAGAGCAAAGGGAACAGAGGGGCTTATATACAGGGGGCACACCTGGGAGTAATTAAGTAATTAACCAATTAAAACTCAGGAGAGGGAGGAGGAAGAGCGTGACTGTGAGTCATTGTAGTCCACTGTGAGAGCATGCTGGGAGTTAGAGTCTTTAGGGCTAACAGGGACTAGAGCAGGCAGACTGACAGCTTCAGTTAAATACATGTTGTTAAATGCAGCTGAAAACCGTGCAGCGGTGGACTCGTTAAAAATATGATGATGATGATGAAAAGCACAGAGCTCAACAGCACAGGGAAACAAAATTTCAAATAAAACAGGCAAATGACCTGAAAACACTGCAGCACATATCTCAGTGTTAAGGACCGGCACACCATATAACAAGACAAGATCAAGTGTGTGTCTGTGTTCTTGTGTGGGAGCAACTGCAGATTGCATAATGTTAAGAGTTAATAAGATCCAAACAGTCTTTAGCCATCGGCTTTGTGGGACGGCATACATGGATGTTAAAATCACCAACAGTTAAAACTCATTATTTGGCAAAAACTCAGCCAGCAGTTCTGAAAAGTCATTTATTGAAGTTCTTATTATATTTAGGAGGTCGATAAATCACAGCACAGAGAACTGGATCAGATCAGCCTAGCTCAAACATAATCAGCAGGTCTATTTCTCTTTAAACAAAAGTGCTGTTCCACCACCACGACCAGTTTTCCTCTGAGAATTTAGATATGAGCAGCCGAGAAGAAAACGCACTTAGGTCTCCAGTACTAAGCAAAGTTTCAGTTTTTTAATGGAAAAATCCCTCAGGATAAACGTCTTATTTGCCAAAGATCTAGAATTGACCAAAGCTATCCTAATATGAGCAGAGTCAGTTACCGTCCGAGGTGCTCGATCCAGCAGCCGGAGGTTTTGGGGATTTGATCCTCTGTTCCAAAGACGTGGAGAGAATCAAATCAAATTAAATCAAATTTATTTGTATAGCGCTTTTTACAACTGGTGTTGGCACAATGCAGCTTTACAGAAACATGATCACAGAACAAAGAATCAGGCAAAACATTAAACATAGAAAATACAGAATACAGAACCCCCAGTGAGAGCACAGCTGTAGTCCGGTACTCCTCACCAGAATCAACAACCACCACCAGAGTAGAAAATTACCAAACCTTCAGCAGCCGGCCGGATATTTAGAAGTGTTTGCTGATCATACACCAGGATAGCATCTCCAGATTTAGTAAGTAAAAACAACAGCCAGAGTAGCACGAGCAGACGGCATGCCACACACACTGGCCCCATCTTGCTATGCATGAAAAGTTAGATATAAAATAGTTTAGGTCTATTTTCACCAAATACAGCAGTAAAATCCTGCTTTTACATTAATGCAGGAGTAATATTTATAAACATCCTGTTCTTTTTCCTCCTAATTTTTGTTTAAACAAAAAAAACAATAAAATATAAGATGTTTCTCAATCCACATATTAGTCATGTTGTTCTTAATTCTGAAATACACAGATGGAAGAATATGTGATATACAATAATCAACAAAAATATGAAAAAAGAATACAGAAATAAGTACATAGACATTTTATAATTTCATTAACTGATTAGAATTTGATGCAGCAACACATCTCAGTAAAGTTGGGACAGGGTCATGTCTACCATTATGTAGCATCTCCTCTTCTTTTATCAGCAGTGTGTAAAAGGTAAAGGTGTGGGAAGTATGTATCTCACATAAATATTTGTTAAGTTTCACCTGTTGCTGTTATGCTGCATCTGTGGAATACACACACAAACACATCACATCACACACAGAGGATTACATTAGAATTAATATTGTATTGGTTTGGGTCATTGTATCACTGTTTTACTGCTGAATCCAGATCTTATGTGTGTTTTATTGATTAGGTGAGTTTTTACACTCCTAGTGTGTGAATTTAACTGTGTAACTCGTCTGTTGTACTTTTCTCTCCTTCTCTCTGCAGGCTGGAGGGCTGCAGTATTACAGGAGAAGACTGTGCTGCTCTGGTTTCAGCTCTGAAATTAAACCACTCCCACCTGAGAGAACTGAATCTGAACTACAATAATCCAGGAGATTCAGGAGTGAAGCTGCTCTCTGATCTACTGAAGGATCCTCATTTTAAACTGGAGAAACTACAGTGAGTGATGTTATTTTAGGTGTTTGTGCTGCATATAGGAATGAGTGCTAATGAAGTAAATATTGAATTGATTAGACTAATAGAACACTATTCAGAATTCACTAATTTACCCTCTTCTTCCCCCTTGTATCCCTCTAACTGAAGAAATGATTGGCGGCGCGTGCACACGCTGCGGCTTACCCTGTCTTCCTATCCTGTCCTGTTTCCCCCTTGTATGTTATTGTATGGATGGGTTGACGGCTAATTTCGCTGGTTGACCATGTGACAATAAAGGCAATTCTGATTCTGAATTCTGACTAATGAATCTAGCTTTGTGTTTGATCTAATAATAGCAGTATAGTGGAGTTATTAGTGAGTCAGTGGTGAGGCGGTGCTGGTAATTCACCATAGCTTGTATCTGAGAGTCAGGTGGTCTGTATCACAGCGTGATCAGGAACTCCCGGGTTTAAAGGAAGGAGGAGTTTTAGTGGTGTTTAAGGGCAGCCGATTGTTGAAACAGTGCAGCAGTGAAAACAGACCTGTGTGTAACAGAGTGGTTTATGGTAATTTACTGTTACTGGGAATGTTGTATCAGCTTCAGTCAGACCAGTTTAACTTTTAAACACAGGATGAAGTTCACAGGCTTCACTTCTCAGTCCAGTGAGAATATCTTACTCTCTACAGCTCATTATTGAAGACAGTCTAAATACAGACAGACCTTTATCTTTAATAACCAATTATATCAGTTTATTATAGTTCTGATTAGAGCTGAGTGATACGATATATACTTCATTTGATGATAGAAAAACATCTATCGTTTAGTATTGAGCTCCATCGTCTATATCAAAATACAACAGCCCTGGAAAAGTGAGCAAAGCAAAGTTTCCAGCGTCAACCTCTCTCCCCTGTCTCTCTTTCCCTGTCTCTCTCTCTACCTGTCCGCCCCCTCTCTCTCCACCTGTCTCTCTCTCCCACTGTCTCTTTCTCTCCCCTGTCTCTCTCTCTACCCTGTCTGTCTTTTCTTTTTCCTGTCTCTCTCCCCTCTCTCTCTCTCATTACTTTCTCTCCTGTCTATATGTCTACCTTTTTCTCTCTCTGTTTCTCCCCCTGTCTCTCTCTCACTCTCCCATCTGTTCTCTCTCTTTCCACTGTCTCTCTATCCCCTCTGTTCTCTCTGTGTCTCCCCTCTCTCTCTCCCCCTCCCTCTCCCGCTCCGTCTCCCCTGTCTTTCTCCCCCTGTCTCTCTCTCTCCCCTGTCTCTTTCTCTCCATCTCTTTCTCTCTTCCCTGTCTCTCTCCGTCTCTCTCTCTCTCTCCCCTCTCTCTCTCCCCTGTCTCTCGCTCTTCTGTCTCTCTTTCTCCCCCCTGTCTCTCTCTCTTTTTGAAATGTCCCAGCATTTCTGAATAGAGGTTGTAGAAATGTTACAGTTAGGTATACAATGATGATTGTTTTTGTGCTGGTTGATGAGGGGGCTCAGCTGCAGTTACCTCAGTGAATATGGGGGACATTAGATGTGTTGTAAACAGTGGGCTGTAGTGGAGGTAGGACAGATGGAGCTAGCTGTGCTATAGAAAGACTCCTCCTCAGGATTCCTTCACTCACATTTAAACAGTCTGATCTACATGATCTACTGATGCTACAAAAGTATGAAGGGGGAAATCACACAGGACTGTACAAGCACTACTGTATTAATTAAAGCTTCTTCCCACACACCATCACACTCATGAACAGCTGAACACTACACCACATTTCTGGATACAGTTTATTACATACTAATGACTTTTACACCCAAAACACAATCCATATCAAATACATCCTGTCTCACTCTGTTCACTCTGTTCTTCTGTACTGCACTTTTATTTATCCTGAGACAATGTCTCAAAACACGTATTGTCTTATTAGTGTTTTCTCTTTATATTATATTATATATATATATTATATATATATTATATTAGTGTGTTCTATTTATATAGCTAATTTACTCTGCACTGTGTCCTTTGCTGCTGCACTCAGCACATTATTGTAATATACAATTCTGCATACGTAAGTTTACAGGTGTGTGTGTGTGTATGTGTGTGTGTGTGTGTTTGTGTGTGTGTGTGTGTGTGTGTGTGAGCATACTTGGCCAATAAAACCTGATTCTGGTTCTGAAGGATGGAGGGAGCTGAGTGTCAGACAGACCTACAAACAGACTTTTTTTTTAGTGAGATAATAATAATAATAATAATAATAATTATTATTATTATTATTATTATAATTATAATAATAATGACAATAATGACAATAATAAAAATAATATAAATATGCCAAAAAAGGAAAATAGATAACAGATAAATCAAACCAGTGAAGAGACAAACAAACAATTAATCAAACAAACAAACAATGACCCTAACAAACAAGCAACATGCTCACACACACACTCATTCAAATTATCAGACGTGAAGGAGTGTGAGTTAGGTGCAGTAGATCAGCTGTGATCCATTTCTCACTATTTTAATGACTAATAAGATATAAAATAGTTTAGGCTTATTTTCACCAAATACAGCAGGTATTCAAACAGGTTCTATACTTTTTTCTCTCTTTTTTATGTAATGAGAGAAATTACTTTATAAACACCCTGTTCTTTTTCCTCCTCATTTATTTTATTTAAAAACCAAACCCAATAAAATACAATTAGTTTTACAATCCATGTATCATTATTATATTTATATACAGGTGTTGGAAAATGAAACTGAAACACCTGTTATTTTAGTGTGGGATTTTAGGTTTCTAAATTGGAGTAGCCTGGTGATCAATCTTCATTAATTGCACATTGCACCAGTAAGAGCAGAGTGTGAAGGTTCAATTAGCAGGGTAAGAACACAGTTCTGCTCTAAATATTACAATGCACACAACATTATGGGAGACATACCAGAGTTCAAAAGAGGACAAATTGTTGGTGCACGTCTTTTAATTTCACAGTCTGATCTGGATATTTTAGTATTGACTGAATCCTGGCTTAAGCAAACTGTCACAGACTCTGAAGTAACAGATTACCATCTCTACGGAGCAGACAGGAAATCAAGGGGTGGGGGTGTGGCTATTTATGTTAAATGCTATCCAAGTGTAACGGGTGCGTTCTGTCAGTCTACACTGTTCGTCTGACTTACTCTGCATTGTGTTCTTTTATTTTGGGTTTGATGAGTGAAGGATGGAACGAGAATGAAGCACTGGTGTTGGCAGATGCTGTTTACTGGATGGAAAAATAAAGACAATATATTGTAGACAGTTCACACCGAGTCTCCCCCTCCATACATTCAGCTGTGAGCTAGCACATTCCAGCATACACTCCTACAGCTCCTAGTAGAGTTCACATGTAGAGCACATGCAAATATTGTGATTCAGAAAAAACTGTCTTTTACTACCAGATATGATCAAACAAATAACTTATAACTACTCCAATAGCACTTATAATTGGCTTTAACAACAAACTACTAAGTAAAGTCGTGTTAAACATTATAAACTGTTGTTTTGTGTAGAGAGCAAACTGTACTGAACTCCTCTCAGCTCGTATACCCACAGACTGAAGGATATCACCAAATAAAGTCTCTTAAAGAGACAGTACCCCTTTAAGCTCAGGACAATTAACACACATAATATGGGACAATACTGACACCTAGAGGGATGTTGGTGGGATTTCAACACAGAATACACATGTATTTTTTAACTGGGTTACACAAGGAAGCCTGTTTTGAACTGTTAGCTCTGCAAGTGTGTGTTTAGGACGCAATAACAGTTTTGTGGTTGCTGGTGTTTATAGACCTCCTTCTGCTCCCTCTTATTCTATAGATGAGTTAGCTGGGCTTTTATCTCTATACACTGATTCAGAAATGCTGATCCTAGGTGATTTAATCTGAACTGGTTAACTAATGCATCCGATCATCTAACAGAAGTGTGTGGTAATCTGTCACTTAAGCAATTAATTACTGAGCCAACACGACCAAACTTGCATGACCCACCAAGTCAACCTTAATAGATTTAATTTTATCAAATAGATCTGACAGAATTACCACTACAGGTGTATTTGACCCTGGTATAAGTGACCACTGTCCAATCGGATGCATTAGGGACTCCAGCATAAAGAAGTCTGGCTCTCGGATGGTGGTTAGAAGAGATCTTAAACATTTTAATGATCAAGCTTTTATTAAATGATCTAGTGCTCAGCAACATTCACTATACCTCAGAAATCCTGGATGTTGACTTGGCACTAGATCATTTTACCCAAACATTTCTAGCAGTGGTAAAAATCATGCCCCCTATAAAAGCATGAGAATACGTGATAGATCTAACCCCTGGATGACTAATGAAATATCTTCCTTGCTAAATGCTAGGATCAAAGAATGGACCTCTGCTAGAAAAAGTGGTGATAGAGATCAATGGCTTATTTTTAGGCAGTTAAGGAATAAATGTACCTCTCACATTAGAAAGGCTAAAGCAGAATACTATATGGATCAATTCTCAAAATCTGCTTCAAACCCTGTCAAATTTTGGAAAGTTGTTAATTCACTTAAAAACAAATCAGAGCTTACTCTCACCCAGATTTTAGTACATAATCACCAGATTTCTGACCAAAGAGAGCTTTACCAAACATTTAATAATCATTTTGTAGCAGCTGAACATGTATTTGATAAAATTAATACAGTAATACCAAACAATGAAATACATACGCCACCTGCTGTAAGCTATGGTCTCTTTACCATCCACCCTTTCCCTCATCTTATAGTAGCTAAAGCCCTCAGCACTATTAACACAGAAAAAGTACAGGAGAGGACAGACTAGACCCTTCTTTCTGAAGATTGCATCTCGAGTCACTTTAAAACAGATCACATATATTTTTTAATCTCTCCATTTTATCAAGCAGAATTCCCAGGATCTGGAAAACAGCCCAAGTAATTTCACTCCACAAAGGAGGTGACGTTGTAGATCTCAACAACTTTAGACCAATCTCTAAACTGTCATGCCTAGCTAAAATTTTAGAATCCTTAGTGAATGACCAACTCAAGACATTTCTCAGTGTAAACTCAATCCTATCAGAACATCAATCTGGTTTTAGAGAGAGGCACAGCACAATTACTGCTACTCTGATCCTTGATTATCTTTTAACCTCCATTGATCAAAAGAAACACTGTGCAGCCATTTTCATTGATCTCTTTTAAGCTTTTGATACAGTTGATCATTCTCTACTTTTAAAAAGTCTACAAACACTGGCTTCGACCACAATGCTCTAGAATGGTTTAGAAATGACTTATCTCATAGAAAGCAGTGTATGGTCATGGAACAATGTAGATCAGAACTGCTACCCATCTCGAAAGGTGTCCCACAAGGATCAATCCTTGGCACAATATTATTTAATACATACATTAATGATATTGTCACCTCCATTGTTGACTGTAAAATACATTTATATGCTGATGACACAATTTTATTCTGCTCAGCTCAGCTGATCACATTAGTGCGGCAGTAGATAAACTGCAGCACACTTTTAATGCCGTGCAGCATACTTTTAACACCTTTTATAACCATACAGGTTACAACTTGTTTTGAATGCTGAGAAAACCAAATACATGCTGTTTTCCAGATCGTTTAACATTGATTTTAATACTCTTAAAATTACAAATTTGAAGGGTTGTAATGTGGAAAGAGTTAATGAATATAAGTACTCATATTCATCTAGCAATATTGGCATATGGCTAGATGACAAACTTAATATAGGACCATATTAACAAGCTTTCAGGTAAGCTAAGGCAAAAACTCGGCTTCCTATATAGAAATAAATCATGCTTCCCAACAAACACAAGAAAAAAGATTGTAGAAGCAACGTTTTTATCTATGCTAGATTATGGTGATGTGATTTATAGACATGCATCAACAACTACACTCAAACCACTAGATTCTGTGTATCATGCAGCACTAAGATTCATTACTGGTGACCCGTATAGTGCACATCACTGTTCACTCTATGAAAAAGTTGGATGGTCTTCTCTTGCTGTGCGTCGAGAAACACATTGATTTATTTTCATTTTTAAAGCTTTTTCTCACCATATGCCACCATACATCTCACAAAAACTTATTTAAAATAACACAACCTACCAGACTCGCTCCAGTGACTGGATCACCCTTCAGGTACCGAAAGTTTTAACTGAACTGGGAAAATCTGCTTTTAGCTACAGAGCAGCAGCAGTGAGCTGCAATTCACTACAGGAAACTCTAAAACTCTAAAGCTCACTGGAGTCACAATCATTTTAAACTCCTCGACTCTAAACACCTTCAGACAGCCTGACACTGTTTTAGCTCATTTTAGTTTTTTATTTATTTATTTATTTTATAATCTTTTTTATGATCTTTGGTATCTTTATTTTATATTTTTATTTTTTTGTTAACTTTTTAGTTTTTAATGTTGATTTGTTTGAATGTTTTTTACATTACTTTTAGTTTTCTTTTTTTAGGTATTATTTAGGTATTATTTTACTCTTTTATGTGTTTAGTTTTTATTTATTCATCTGTAGTTAAATTTTTTGTTAGTTCTATATCCTTTCTTGTACCTTTTGATTTTATGATTCCTACTCTTAAATTATTATTTTGACCTTATTTGTTTTTACATATTAATATTGTTTAAATTATTATTTTTAATAATTATCTTATATATCTTAGTAAAATGCTGTTACTTATCTTATTCTATTTACATTTGTTGTTGTTGTAAATTCCTTCTATGTAATTGCTCGGCTATATTGTAAATGAGGGCCACCCTCAATGAACTCCGAGTTTAATGAAGGTTGATTGATTGATTGATTGATTGATTGATTGACTGATTGATTGCTATTGCATCTGTGACCAAGACAGCAAGTTTTTCTGATGTATCAAGAGCCACGGTATCCAGGGTAATGTCAGCATACCACCAAGAAGGACCAACCACATCCAACAGGATTAACTGTGGACACTGTAAGAGGAAGCTGTCTGAAAGGGATGTTCGGGTGCTAACCCGGATTGTATCCAAAAAACATAAAACCACGGCTGATCAAATCACGCAGAATTCAATGTGCACCTCAACTCTCCTGTTTCCACCAGATCTGTCCGTCACCACAATAAATTATTGTGCTCTAAAATCAGGTGTTTCAGTTGCATTTTCCAACCCCTGTAAATATTTATATATATATATATATATATATATATATATATATATATATATATATATATATATATATATATATGTTTTACCTGTTGCTGTTCTGCTGCATCTGAATACACAAACATACACACTCTCTCACACACACAACCACATCACATCACACACAGGGGATTACATTATTATTAATATTGTATTGATTTGGGTCATTGTATCACTGTTTTCCTGCTGAATTCAGATCTTATGTGTGTTTTATTGATTAGGTGAGTTTTTACACTCCTAGTGTGTGAATTTAACTGTGTAACTCGTCTGTTGTACTTTTCTCTCCTTCTCTCTGCAGGCTGGAGTGCTGCAGTATTACAGGAGAAGGCTGTGCTGCTCTGGTTTCAGCTCTGAAACTAAACCCCTCCCACCTGAGAGAACTGAATCTGAACTACAATAATCCAGGAGATTCAGGAGTGAAGCCGCTCTCTGATCTACTGAAGGATCCTCACTTTAAACTGGAGAATCTACAGTGAGTGATGTTACTTAGAAAAACATCTATCGTTTAGTATTGAGCTCCATCGTCTATATCAAAATACAACAGCCCTGGAAAAGTGAGAAAACCAAAGTTTCCAATGTCAACCTCTCTCTGCTCTCTCTCTCCACCTGTCACTCTCTCCATCTGTCTCTTTCTCTCTCTGCCGGTCTCTCTCTCCACCTGTCTCTTTCTCTCTCCCCTGTCTCTCTCTCTACCCTGTCTCTCTTTCCACTGTCTCTTTCTCAGAACTGTCCGTCACCTCAATAAATTATTGTGGTCTAAAACCAGCTGTTTCAGTTTCATTCTCCATATATATATCCCCTGTCTCTCTCTACCCTGTCATGTCTCTTTCTCTGTGTCTTTCTCCATCTTTCTCTCTCTCTCTCTCTCTGTAGTTAAAAATAACTGAATTTATAGAAAATCTATTGTGATCTGTGTCGTTACTGGGATATGAAGTTTCCTGTATCGTGTTTAATTTTTGGTCATATCACACAGCCCTAATTCACACACTTAATTCACCATAGAGAAAAAAACCCATTATATCTGTTACTGAATTTCTTCTATTTGTTTTACTGAACCACATAATAACCCAAGTGCCCATCCCCACAGAGTGTGTGAGTAGTGTGTGTTTCTGTGACAAGTGTGTGTGTGTCTGATCTTTCTGTCCTGTTTTTTGTTTTACAGCATCCGTCCATAAAAGACTGATATGCTCCAACTGGCTAATCTGACAGTTCTGCTTCTGACATCACTTCCTGTTTACCAGTGACATTACATCAAGTGTCCTGTACATCAACACACACACACACACACACACACACACAGGTATGGTTGAATATGGGTGAAGAAGGACTGAAGAAGCTGAAGTTCTGCTGCTTCTGTTCTCTAACAGTAATCAATATGAAGATTCTGATCTTATTAAACTGCTTTAATCATATTTATTACAGTATTTTATTCATTCAGGACTTCTGTAGCGTCTAGAAGCGTCCAATCACCTGCTTTAAAAATGTACAGCACTCCTACAAAGTGTTTTTATATTTATAAAGATCTGCTTTGTTAATTCTGTTTATGTTCAGTTATGAACTTATGCTGAAGCTCCACTGAGTCACTAGCTCACTGTTATAGAGTTTTTCCAGTAGGGGGCACTGTGGTGTTGGACTCTGGGTAATTACTGCAACCTGTGGCTCTGATTCTCAGATTCCAGAGGAAATGTACAGAGTGGATGATTAAATTAAAGAAAAATATTATTTGATTGAGGGAACAGATTGTTAAATTATGTAAATAATATATTTCTCTAAATAATATCCCTCTGTAGAAATGCACACAATAATTACATTCTTCAGCTTCGGTTGGTAAATCATGTAAACAGGTTGAACAGGTTTCTAATTTATTTTTTATCATGTTCAGAGTAAAAGTCATGAAATGATCAATGTATCATAGCGTTTTTCTGTATCAGTAAAACTTCTTGTTTTTTCATGTTTTAAAATTGTTCATTTTGTGTTCAAAAGCTGTAAAAATTTAAATGTTTCCACCTTAAACCTGTATTATATTAAATTTGTATTTTTCAGGAAGGGATTAGTAGAACATACGGTGATTAAACAGACAGATATTTTATACAATTATCACAGTTATCTCTCTTATCACAACCAATCCACCAACGTGGATACATGAAGTTAGTTTTTTATCATCTGCATATTTAGAGTTGATTTAGAGTCGATTTGGGCAAATCGGTCTCTTACTTTTAAGACAAAGACAGATGAGGATGTATTAAAGGAAATGAAAACATATATCTTTTGGAAAATATACTTTTCATGTATTTTTAATAAATGGTTGTTCTTATCCAAGTGTTGTATTTTTATGTTATTATTTATATGGATGTAACACTAAGTGTAAAGTCCTGTTGGGTTTAGTAACTGGGAGGTTGATTGTTGTGATGGTGTGTTTATTAAACACAGTAGGATGAACAGACTTTAGCTGATACAGTTTATTCACTCAGTGTCTTTCACAGTATAGTGAGGAACAGAATGCAGGATGTGATGAATGAGTGGAGAGATGGAAAAGATACAGACAGTAGGTACAGATTCCTCCCTCAGACGAAGTCTACTGGCTAATCCTGCTGTGTACTGACTCTGAGGTTCTTAACCAGCAGACCGAAATGGCGTTTCTTCAAATGATCTTGTGGGCGGGGCTCTGGTGGTGGTTGACGGGTGGAGGGGTGGAGCCAGGGTGGTTCAAAGCAGGTTTTCTTATTGTGACATCACAATAAGGGAGGAGCTCATAGCATTGCAGTATAATTTGTGGTCTGAACCAGGAAATTTGAGACTTTTTTTTAGATGTTAAACCAAAAATCAGTTAATGGGACACTACTAACAAATTATTATGAGATTTTGGTTTGGTGATTTGATGTTTATCATTTATTATTTTATCACTATATTGTATTATAGAGCTTACTGATCAACAGCGACTCATCATTCATCGTACAGTGCATCTATTTGTTTCTCTGTGCATATGATAATAAACTATCAAATCTTGAATTAAGTAGAGAAGCATCTCAAGATAATCCAAATCTCGGACAGTTTGATGTCTGTTTTTGATTTTCTCAACAATAATGACATGCCAAAAGTGATGGGACAGCAGAATGTTCAGGAAAATTGGATCATGAAGTGTTACCTGAGTGGACAGCTTGGGAACACCTGTATACGCTGTAAAAACCTGAACCGTCCAAAAATAAAAACATTTCAACAGGAAGTTCAGTCTAGACCTCGACCATGATCTCATTATGAATGTAACTCAGACAGTAGTTCTGCCTATGTATAGAAACTTTAGCTGATCTAATGTGAAGCCTTTGATGTAAATGACTGTATTTCTTTGTTCAGTAATCAGAGTTTCCACTGCTGATCTTTAGCCTAAAGCCTGGAGAATGACCATGACTTATGCTACAACATTTACTAGAGTTCTACAATATCCATTTACAGGATTACTAGTGGAGTCTATTCCCAGTCCTGTAGCAGTGAAAGCACTATACTGGACCATGCTGTGGAGCTCCAGTAGTGAAGAACACAGTTCTAGCAGTCCCCATGTTACACTGCCTGCTATTACACACTCTGACCACTGGAGGGAGCCACAGCAGCACTTCAGCTCCCAGTAACACACAGTAAACCCCTCCCTCCAGCAGCAGATCTCTCACAGCCAACACAAGAACCAGAACCACACTAGCAGCCCATCCAGCGGTCTGATCACTGCGGTCCGATCCGACAGCTGGGAGCTTATTTACATGTACACCATATATTATATTTCACATTTTGATTTAAGAGTAAATTATTATAAAGCTAAAGTAAATATACTTCAGCTGCAGAGCCTGTACATGATGAGATCCACAGATCTTCAATAATCAGACTTAACCAGAGCAACACAGCCCTCAGGACCACCGTCTGATTACAAGAAACAATCTGAGTTTCAGTAAACTGTGTTAGTAAATGTCAGTTAACTGGGCTGAGGAAAGATCTGACCATGACTTGGAATGGGGGATCAGCTGTAGTGGGGTATGATTGTGATATCACAGATGGGAGGAGTCACTGTGGTCACACCCACTGAGTGGTAAAAATACAGACGTGCCAGATCTCGCACCTTGTGTAAAGCATGTCACAATGCTCATTGCTATCTTACACCCCACCAACAGTCTATTTTCACTCCTTACTCCTGCCTGGTTTAAATAGCAGAGCTTCTGAATATATCTTCACTGATGGGCGTGGTGTTCTGGAAATGAGGTGTGTTCAGGTAAATGTAAATTTCTGGAGTTTTGCTTGTTTATCTTGGCAACAGAAAACGCAAGTGCACCACTGACTGAATAGAACCTAGACAGACATTCATTGCTATCTTGGCAGTGAATTACACTGTGCATAAGTGCGTACACTCCCGTTTGTTACACACACGTACAGACAGCAGTGCATAAACACATACATCCTGCCAGAATACAACATAAAATAAAATAATATAAAAGAATAATACAATAAAAAAGTTCTTCCTCAACACAAAATAAAGGTCATATGCTGAGAAGTAGCATTGGACTTGTCCAGGTAGCTGCGCCGGTCAAATAGCAATTCGACAAAGTCAGAGCTCACCTGGATCTTAAAGGGAATGACGAGTGACACTCTGATTGGTTTATTTCATCTTATGCCCAAAATTAACCACACCCATGATTAATTAAGATATTAAATAAAATAAAGGTTTTCTTTTTCTACATTGGTCAGAACCTCAGCCTCCAAGTTGAGGGCTCGCCTACAGATTGCTAAAATAGCTTAGCATTAGCATTCTGTTCACATGATGTGAATCACAGAAGGGGAGGGTTGATGTTGATTGTGATTGATGTACGAACAGATTCAGTGAAAAGAATCAGAGCTTTACTTTTACAGAGCTTTACTTTTTAAGGAGTGAGAAGCTAATGGATCACTGCAATTCACAGAACTATTAATCTACTTCTGATAATATTACATTATTTTATTTTATTTTAAAGCATTTTCATTATAAGTAAAATATTATTGGTATTGATGTTGAGGTGACGATACTTTAAACAATCCCAGTTTGTTTGGAAAAGTGTGAATCTGGACCAGGGAGCAGTGAGGGTTAAGAGCCCAACAGTAGCATCAAACCCACAACCCTGTCATCGATAGCCTGATGCCCTGATGCCTGAACCTTTCCCTTAAAGGTAATGCGTTTGCTATGAATCGAACCCAAGGCAACTGCACGCACACACACACACACACACACACACACACACACACACACACACACGCACAGATGTGAGTTTCAACAGAGCAGAGCTGAGATCAGTCATACATTAAAAACACATTCTAATTATAAGACTTTCATTAACAAGGGGATTTCTTCACATTCTACCTTTTATTCCCAACAGAGATCATTTCTGAATTATTAAAATATCTAAACCCAGCTCACAGCACAGAACCTGTTCTGCATAATATAGTAAATTAAATCAGAACAAATCCTTAAAATAACAGTCCTTCATTTCTGGTGCTGCGAGACCTGAGTGCCTCCTTCCACACTGTGGACCATCAGATTCTGTTAGATAGAATTAGACCATGCTGGCCTGTTTTAACTGATTTAACTGCTTTTACTCATTTCTCTCTGAAACGAGGTTCTCTGAATCCATATTAGGATCAATATCATTATTGTTAAATCTCTATATGTTCTCTCCTTCCACAGCTACACTGATACTGATACTGATAAAACACGACTCTATAGAGATCATCAGCATTCATTACAATACAACACACACAGTGTCCAAAATCCAGCTTTATTTCAGCACAGCAAAAGTATGGGGACAGCTACAGCACACTGACCAGAGTAAAGACACAAATATCAGCACTGTGTAGAATTTACACTCTATTGGAGATGCAGGTGGAAGCAGCTCTATGTTCACTTCTATCTTGGAGCTGCTAGCCTTCACACTCGCTCTTCCTCAACCTGATTGGCTGAACCACGTTGTCGTGGGTGACGGTGCAGGTAAACTCCTCCCTCTTTTCCCAGAGTGCTTTTATTTGCTGCATAATTTAGGGTAATCAGGTTGTCTGAGACCTCAAACCACATGAATTATTAAATTATTCAAAAATACATTATTTAAATACATATTGAACAACTTAGAAAATGTACAGTTATATACAATTAATAAGAAAACAAATAAAAATAAATAAAATCGCACTGAAAAATATGTTTAAAAATTACTAAGCACAATTAGAGTCATATATACAGCATACTTGTTTTTTATGTCAAATTAATATTCAACAAACACTGCAGTTACATAATTTAGAATGTTTAAACTATTGGTTAATGTTTCAGGGTTTAAAGGGTTAAAGAGTAATATTTATTATAATAATACAGTATATACTGTATATAACACTACTGACACAACAACATTTTGAAATTGGCTATTTTTACAGGCATAATAAAAAAATATTTTCAAAAGTGTGAGTGCGCACACCTGAACACAGTTTCCTCCTTATAATAAATCACAACCTGCTTATAAATGTAGCAGCTGACCCAGCCTCCTGTTCCGCCTCCGTACCGCCCACTTTTACCCATAAAAGGTCCATGCACATCACCCAATAGATATTTAAATGAGGGATTCCCCCATTCATCCTGAGCGGGATAGTGGAGGAACGCACCGTAAAGCAGTGAAACTACAGACACTGCGCAGTAGAAGCCCTTGTTTCGGAGGTGGAGGTGAGGAAGAATGTGGGGTTTGGTGTTTCTGCAACATGTTAATAATGAAGCTCCACAACCTGAACTGTTACAGAGATTAAATAAAAGCTTTCAGATTTAAAAAGCTTTTCCAAGAGATGTGAAAATCTGTACGTGTTCATATATTACCTGATTCTGTAACAATGGTCTCTAAAACTCTGTGCCCAACTCAGCACACAGTTTAATGAGAATAGCTACTGGAAACCTAAAGCAGCTCATTAACCAGCCGTCATCACCCCCCATAAATCTGCATAATCTCTGAAAACACATTCTCACTGTATTTGTTGGTTGCTGCAATAATAATAATAATAATAATAATAATAATAATAATAATAATAATAATGCTGATTAAAAGATATATTTAAACAAATATATGTATATTTTATTATATTTTAACTCTTATTTTAATCTCCGTTTTGAATCTTGATTGATACAGTATGAATTAATATACGTGAGGAAGGTTTACGCATTTACCTGCAGTTCCGTACTTCACCACATGGTGTCACTAATTCCCGCTCTCTCTGCAATCTTCTGAAGGGATTCGGACGCCTCAAATCTCGCTTAAATGTGCGCTCGTTTTCACACCAAGTATTTCTTTATAAATCACAGCTCTTGCGTGAGATGTTGTGCACGCACATTTCAGACCTGTTTTTAATGCGTGCGCACACTTTATAACTGAGGCCCCAGGTGAGGTTCTCTGCAATGTGAAAATATTTTCATTATTTTATTTGTTTTAATTTTTCAGCTGGAACAGATCCAGACTCCTGAAGAATCTCAGGAGGAGGGTTCAGTCTGAACAGCAGTTCTGAAGAGAAATAAAAACAGAAACACAGCTACAGCTGCTTTACACAGATTTCACCTATTTTACCCACTTCATATTTTTAATTTACTGATTTTTACAGAATGGAGAGTTTAATCTGGAGAGTTTAATCTTCATATGTATAATATTGATATATATTTATATAAAAAAACTGCTACAAATCACTTAAAATATAAATTCTGCATTTAAAAAGAAATGTGTGATTGCTTTAATAGTGATAGTAATGTGAATTAATCAAAATTCAGTAGTTTTTGTTAAAGACAGGTTCTGATACACTATATACCTATTCTTCATGTTTACACTAAAGGAAAACCCGAATTAACCTACATCTATTTCCATGCTTACGCTACAACATTTACTAGAGTTCTACAATATCCATTTACAGGATTACTAGTGGAGTCTATTCCCAGTCCTGTAGCAGTGAAAGCACTATACTGGACCATGCTGTGGAGCTCCAGTAGTGAAGAACACAGTTCTAGCAGTCCCCATGTTACACTGCCTGCTATTACACACTCTGACCACTGGAGGGAGCCACAGCAGCACTTCAGATATTTTTACTAAATAAATAATTGTGTAATTATCTGTCTTTCACACTGTTACATGCAGGTATAAACATACAAATAAATACATTTAATACCATGACACGGTTTCAGAGACGTTTAGTAAAAGTATTTCACTAATATTCTTAAGAAGTAAAAAGCTGTATCTGTACTTTACTAGAGTAGATATTCTTTCTCCTACTTTCACTTGTACTTCACTACATATTTTCCCTGAGTTTAATACTTTTACTCTGATACATTTTTAACTTGCTGCTTCCTTACTCGTTACCAGGGGCTTTTCCAGTCCTTTTCAGGGGCTTAGAAACAGCCAATGATACTCTATGTTCTCTTCGCTGAGCATAAGCACACACACACACGCACACACACACTCACACACACACACACACACACACAAACACACACACACATACACACAGACACAGACACACACACACGCACACACACGACTGTTGTCTGACTTGATGTCTTGATCATCCTGTTTGTGTCCGCGTTCGTCTGCACTCGTGTGTGTGTGTGTGTGTGTGTGTGTGTGTGTGTGTGTGTGTGTGTGTTTGTTCTCGTGTGTATGTGGCCAGTCAATCAGTCAGTTGTGGATATTGGGTTGGCTTTTAAAGTAAATGGCCATATTCAGATTCAAGAGGAAAAATAAGGTACAAAAACATGTACTACAAGTTTCCAACTTATATTCTAAGTTTTGGGTATCTGATAATTACTTACCTGGTTTTTAATGTTTGGCAGTTCAGTCGTGGCCGAGTAGGTCATGCCTGGAGACGAAGCAAGAAATGGCTGCTTGGAATGCTGGAGGTTGGAGGAACATGCAGGAAGCCCATATTGAAAGTTGTTTCTGGCAGGTCTAGGGAGCACCTACTTCCTGTTGTAATGCAACATGTGAGAAGGGGCACCAGTGTTGTAACTGATAAGTGGTGAGCTTATAGATTTTATAGATCTCTTGCAGCTCATGGTTATCATCACCACACTGTTTACAAAGGCATTTTGTAAACCCAGCCACCCACCCAACATTTAGAGAGGGCTTGGCAAACATACAAAGTTGAGTCTGGCATCACCGTGGTAATCGAACCACAAAACTTCTCAAGGATTATCTGAAGGTAACTGAATGGGAGCGCTGGCCTTGGACGACTCCTGCATGACATCAAAAAGTTCTCAAAAAGAAAAGTAATTGTTGTATGATCATGTTTTTTGTGTGTGACATTTTGGTGCGTTTAGGTTTGTGCCTGTGTGAAAACAAACCAAACTGAAGGGGAAAATGTAAACAAACTCATAACCTGATTAAAACCAGTAAATCTAAATAGTGGTGTAAAAACACCATTAGATTATCTTTACCTGTTAGACACTAGTAAAAAACACTTTCTGGTCACCGAGTATTGCATTTGGTTTCACCCCAACTTCATTTTTCCACGTTTTACCACTTTTACCTGTTCATTAGTTTATGATTTTTTGTTGCGTTTGATGTTGATCTGCTGTGCTTTGAACTCTGGTATGTCTTGTATTTTGGATGTTTGCCTTATCTAGCTGACCTGGATTGTGTTCGACCATGCTATTGGATTTATCCTTCTTAATTAAGTCGTATTAATCTATCCAAGCTTGTCTACTCCCTTTGCTGTCGTAAAAACAACAGAAGAGATTAATCATTCTGAATTATAATTCATAAAATATTAAAAGTATATTATTATTTACATCTCAGTTAAAGACATTCCCGTGAAAATAACAAATTCTGCTGTGTTTAAACGTCTCCTACAATATTGTAATTTTAAGGTTAGTATTAGTCCTGCAGAATTGATCATGCGAATAAATCAAGCAGTAAATCATGCATTGGATCAGAAGCTTCACCAGTAAAAATCATGACAAAGGAGAAGGGAATTACAAAAATAATTTCGGATAATCGACCAATCAGCATTTTCCATTCATTTCCATGAATAGTTTCTAAATGTATGTATAACGCTTAAAGATTCTGAATAATATAAAAAAAATCTACATTTTATAAACTATAGAAGAACTTTAGGCATTGATGAGCTTTTATTGAAAAACATCAGAACATCTTCACAACATCTAGCGTATCCTGCTAATGACCTTTATGATCACAGAAAACCTATTAAATGTTTGATTTTTATTTCAGTGTTTTACTGTTGTCTTTTTAACTATAATCTCAACTTGTTTCACAACAGTTTTTATGCATTGCTTCAGTAGGTCTTAAAATAAAGATAGATAGATAGATAGATAGATAGATAGATAGATAGATAGATAGATAGATAGATAGATAGATACTTTATTGATCCCAGAGGGAAAATTCTAGAAAGCAACATTATTTTTGAGTTTATATGTTTACAGAATGACTAAACTGAATTATAAGCGTATAACACTATTAATAACTTGACTAAACTGAATTATAAGCGTATAACACTATGAATAACATATAAAGCGTATATATGCATATATTCCCGTATCAGGTTGATGTTCTGGATCCGTGTGAGATCCTCAGATCTTCATTTCTTCAGAGAGCGACGCTGAGCTGAGTCTATTCCAGCTGCCCAGCCGGAGCGCCAGGATCTCCGGTGGATCACCCAACCAGCAGCAATCGAGGCCAGGAGAAACACCAGCGCCACGGCACCCACCCCCACCAACATCATCACTCTCTCCACCGCACTGACACCGTCTAGAACCACAGAGAACCGAGAGAACACACTGAGATTATATACAACCACAGAGAACCAGGAGAACACACTGAGATTATATACAACCACAGAGAACCAGGAGAACACACTGAGATTATACACAACCACAGAGAACCAGGAGAAAAGACTGATAAAGTCTAGAACACAGACAAAAAAGAAGAACATACTGATATGATCTAGAAGCACAGAGAACCAGGAGAACATACTAATATGATCTAGAACTACTGAGAACCAGGAGAAAATACCAATATGTTGTAAGACCACAGAGAACCAGAACATACTGATATGATGTAGATTTGGTAATGAAAAAAACTGGCCTGGTAACTTATTTATGGTCAAATATTTTGACTTACTGAAGGCAAACCATGATCTTTAAAGGATAAACTGTTTTAATACACAAAACATTGATTATATTTTTATTAGTTGAGCTAAATAAAATGTTATTGGAGAAAAAATATATTATTATTATTATTATAATTTAGGCGATTTCTTCGTCACGCTTCTTCTCCCGCAGTTTTCGAGATTTCCACACCGTTCCAACCAGATTGTGCGGCCTGATGCATGCTTGTATACAGCTTTGTGATGGGACGTACGGTTTTCGTAAAAACTTAGTAAGAGTCCAAATTTTTGGCAAAGTTTGTAAGGCAATGTACTCCACATTTTGAGAGAGGAAGACCAAATTCGCTCTAAAGAACGTATCGTGTTCTTTCTGAAAACATGCTGCACGAAACGATACGATTGTCGTACGAAGTTTCCCCATAGGAATGAATGGGGGGCCCAAAGTTCAATCTCACACACCAGCGGCTCTGCGCACGGAACCCCTTCTCTCCCCTGCTCCTCCAGTACTGTGTAGAGAAACCTGGCGTCCATAGCCACGCCATGTGTTTGCATGTTGCGCAGCCTGATGTATGCGAATACATTACTTAGCAATCACCTATGCACTGTAAAAAATGTCCGTGAAAATTACAGTGAAAAACTGTGAAATGGCAACAGAAATAAACCGTAAAGCAAGAAGAAGCTTATTGTTGTAGAATAAACATTGAATTACCATAGATTAAAAAAATGTGAAAAATGTTAATTTTAATTGTTTTAACATGTGAAATATATGGTGAAAAGCTGAAATGGTGACAGCATTGGACAATCATATTAAAAATAGCACATTACTGTATTATTCACGGTGTACAAACCTTAAATAAAAAACATGCCGTCAATTATATTTTTTACCATTTTAAGATGTGAAATATACACTGTAAAAAAAAAATCTTGTCAAATTTACGGTGAAAAACTGGCAGCTGTGGTTGCCATTTTTTCACCGTAAAAAATGCAGTGATCTTGTAAATGGCTTCACGGTAAGGTATATTATCACTTGTAAAAACAACAGTTTGAAAATGCTGCCAGTATTTCACAGTAAAATTAACAGTTGCAAATGTATAAGATATTACAGTTTAATTCTTGTCAACAGTAAATTTCATATTGATAAACCGTTTTGTTTACAGTATATTCTTGTGAAAAAAGTATATTACATTGTGAAAAGCAGGGCCTGAATGGGATGTAACGCAGCTGTCTATGGGGCGTGGCTATGTTAATTAGATGTTTAATTCAGAGACATCACCATGATGTAGTTTCATAGCGGTTTTATCCACCTGCCTGGGTTTTACATTATGTGTATATAAGTGATTTCACTCTCCGAGCACATCTCTGTGCTGTAAGTGAGCAGTAGTTAATGAAGCGCTTTTGAAAAAGATAATGCTGTTTAAAACTGTATGTTGTTTACAGCGTGACTCAAAGTTATTGGACAACCACAAAAATTTACCATAAAATTGGACAATAAATGCTGTGGAATGGATCATTTTTCACTTAAAAAGCAACAGGGTTACATTGTGAATTATACAGCTATACCATGAGCCTATATACACTTTCACCGTTATTTTAACAGTAACTCCTCTTTATTAGTACATTTTCAAACTGTTGTTTTACAAGTGTTAATATACCTTACCGTGAAGCCATATACAAGATCACTGTATTTTTTACGGTGAAAAAATGGCAACCACAGCTGCCAGTTTTTCACCGTAAATTTGACAAGATTTTTTTTTACAGTAGTAGAGACATTTGTTAGAGGTAAAAAATACAGGAAAGGGTATTTTTATGTAGAACACTGCTATGCAAAATTAACATTTAATTTGTGTAAACTTGACAGATTATTATTGTAATTTAGCAGTGATTTCAATCACTGTAAATTAATTTACATTTTTTTTCAGTAGAGTTATTTACTTATCGTCTGTAATTTTAACAGGAAAACTCTGGTAACCACAGCTGCCAGCGTTTTCCTGTAAAAACTACAGTTTTTTTTTTACAGTGTAGCCACACCTTAGCAACCACCATAGCAGTATACCATAGTAACCACCACAGATACCATAGCAATGTCTTAGCAACCACCTAGCAACCAGCTAGCAACACCATAGCAACCACCACAGATGCCAGAGCAAGTGCCTGGCAACATCGCAGCAATGACCATAACTAACAGTGGGAGACATTTTAGCTGTGCAACCATCCTGGGTTCCTTTCATGCACTTTTCTAATTAATTTTATTATTATTATTATTATTATTATTATTATTATTATTATTATTATTATTATTATTATTATTATTATTATTATTAATAAAAGGTGTATCTATGTAGTATGGGTGCATGGGTGCTATTAGTATGGGTGCATCTGTTATATGAATATAACAGAAGGGTTAAAGTCCAGGATCAGAACTGGGTCCAGCTTCCTCACCTAAATTATTTAATAATTTAATTTAATTTAATCAGTCTGTGCTTTATTTCCTGTGTAACTGTAAGAAAGTGACATGTGCCTCCAACCACCAGCAGAGGGCCTGAACACTGTAGTGGAAGAGCTGGTCGATCTGGGGCAAAAACACTCCAAGTCCCAGAATCCCCAGCAGTAATTAGTGCAAATCAGGCTCAGCTGTGAACACAGCTTAAAAACCCCAGCCAAACCTCAGTTCACCATCACACCTTTGTAGAGGGGTGACCGGTAACAGTGGGTATAGAAGAAAGAGATTAGAAAGAAAAGAACTCTTAAAAGAAGCCACAAAAAAGAGATCTTAAAAGATATAAAGGCTCACAAAAAAAGAGAGATCTTAAAAGAAGTTGCAAAAAAGAGAGAGAAAAGATCTCAGTGTTTTTCTAAGTTTTGATTTTCAAGAAGCCTTTCCTAAGTTTCTTTAAGTTTGATTTCATTTCCTTTGTTTGGACCATGCCATGTGGCAGCAGATCCTTTGTTTGATTTTCCCGCCCTTTTTCTCCACTCACACGTTTAAGGCCCTCTTCCACTCCATCCCAGATACATCAAGCCAACTGCACACCCACACAGACACATCAGTCATATCAAATATAATATTACTAATAAATAATAAGACTAATAAATAAGCAAATAAATAAAATAATAAATATATAAAATAGCTCTGCATTTGAGTCCACCTCCCCCACTAAACCGTAACAGTAACTCCTAATCAGTAACACAGGCAGTTTAAAAAGGGGTGTTTTCAGTAATAAGTAATAAGATACAATTCTTCACAGAACATTTAATAGAGTTCCATTAGAGTTCTGATAGATGAATTCATTGGCTGGTGGACAGGTCCTACCTTCCATCTCTGTATTCTCTGGAGACCTCTGGTCTTGTATGGACTTCTGATCTGCATATAAAATTACAATATTATTGATTAAATATTCATCTGGGTAAACCACCAGAGACTGAAAACAAATCACCACAGCATTTTCCATTTTACTACTTAAAATTCTCTGTGAAAATGTGAAGACATTTCAACAGGAAATTCAACCTCAAACCTCAATCTAATTACCAAAATAACTATGTTAAATGCTCTGCCTGTCTGTGAAACCTTTGAGGTGGAAAGTTGTTCAGTTTAGTTTATTTATTTTGCACAATCATATAGTTTAAAACAATACAAAAAGCAATAATTATAATTACAATATTTGGGATGTGCAAAGGAGAGGTATGAAACAATAAAATATAAAAAATTCAATGCAATAAATAAAACAAGAGAAATGGAAGAACAGAGCGAGCTAAGACAATAAATAATCGACATTACTATAGATGATATATTTGGTTGGATGGTGCATTGTTTGTTTGATATACATTTTAAGAGACTTTAAATTATGTTAAATAACATTGTTTCAGATAATCAGGTTGCAAATTGCCCAAGAAAGGTTCTCCTGAAGGAAGTGTTAAGATGGGAGGAATTTCTTGTTGAATAACTGTGGAATTGGTTGTTACAAGTATATAATAAAAATAAAAATATATATGATAAAAACCTAACCCTGTTCTGTTCTGGGTCAAATTGACCCGTTTTAAAGTTTGAAGATCTAGGAAAAATAGTTCAATGTTTTGTTTTAGTATGAAACTTGTTCTGCTTGCCTTAATTACTTGAAACCTATATAAAATAAAATGGTTCATCTCACATATTTGCAACCACCCCCTGCAAAAACAAAATTAAATAAAAATTGCAGTGTTATGTTTCAATGTTACGTAAGACTATTGTGATTATGTGATGGTCTTTCAAAAGTAATAAAAGTAGTGACACAAAGTTTAAACATATTTTTTTAATGAAAACCAAGTGAATTATTCTATTTGAAGCATTGGATTTTCTTGAATTTAGACTTTTGGATAATTAAACATGCAAGCCGAGGATATGAGTTTGCAGATGGTTCAGAGTATGTAACCATTCTAACAAAACTGTTTCTGTAAAGTCACAAGGTGCATGATAGACGCTTGCCTATACAATATTTCTTTAAGAAAAAAGGATATAATAAAGCATAATAGAATTATATAATATATTTTTTTAGGTAAGACATGCCTTATCCTGCTGAAGACGCCAATGTTGCATGGACTTGTAAGGGTGAAGACTGTGTCTCACAACCTGCTATGCCACCCCCAGCCACCAGAGGGAAACCCAGAACCACTGCACCCTGTTTACAGGCAATTAGCAACACCTGGTCCTCTCCTATTAAAGGAGAGCCAACCCCTAGCCCTGTGCTCAGTCTTGAGTTTGCCTGACGTGCACAAGTCTCTCTCGATTGGTTTCTTGAATCTCTTTTCTCTTTGCTATTTTGATCCCAGACCTACTCTTCTGAGGTTTCCTCTCAGGGTTTCTCTGGAAACTCTCCTTTCCAAGTTAAAAAAAAAGGAAAAGGGAAAGAAATAGTCTTCCCTCTAAGTATTTTGAGTTTCCTCTTTCGTTTGGCTAGCTTGCCCCTTGTTTGTTTGTTTTGTTTGTTTGTTTGTTTGTTTGGGAAGTTTAGTCTTGGGTTTCCTTTGCTCTGTGATATTTGAGCTGGCCAGTCTTACCCTGGCAGTCCAAGTTTTCCCTTTGGTCCTAATATCTTATTTAACTGCTCCAGTGGTGCAGTTCATTTGTTTCACAAAGCAGAGGTTGGGGTTTTATTCCTCTGTAAAGCAACTTTTCAGTTTCTATTTTAAATACATATCTCCCTTGTTCACCCTACCCAGTTCCATTAGCACTTTCTGCAGTTGCCTTTGGTTATTATGTTTATTATTTCTGTTCAACTCTGCACTTGGGTCTCTATAAATAATTCAGTTGGTAGCTCACTTAGTTTACTCTGGTCCCCCACCCATAAGGTTGGTGGTTAAAATTCACCTTCACTTGAGCTACCAATGTTACTGGACTGTAACAGTTTCTAAACTAACACTTTTATTGTAGGTGTTTTAACATTATCCAAGCTTGATGTATCTTTCGGATTCTTCTCTCTACAAATATTTTTTGAAGTAAACAATGATGCACTTTGGTAAGTCACTCTAGATAACAGCATCTGCTAAAAACCCTACATTTAAAAGTAAAGGTGACGGACTGGCCAAGCATGTCTCCAGACCTAAACCCAATTGATCACCTTTTGGGGCATCCTCAAGCAGAATCTGGAGGAGCACGTTTGCTGGATACTGTAGCTTTTACCTTCCAAAACCTCAAACAAAGACAAGGACAGAATGTTATGTTTATATAAACTCCCAGAATATAGAAAACACCAACCTTCCAGCTGCAGTCTAATCGGCCTGGCGAAATGCATCTGAGAGAAATCGGCTTTTGTCCCACAGAAATAAAAGCCCAGATCATTCGGCTGAACCTCTCGGACTGTAAGTCTGGCCTTGGTAATCTCGCTGTTCGCCGTCAGGATGAAGCGCTTTTCGTCTGTATTGTAGGAGAACGGAAGGTTCTTTCTGGTTCTGGTTTTCTCGCCATGGATCAGCAGCGTTAGCTCCTCAAATCGAGAGTTCAGACGATACCAGGACACCTCGTGCTTTTCAGTGATGTTGCAGCTCATAGTGACGTTTTCTCCCAGTCGAACAGTCCGAGTCTGAGTGGAAGACAAATCTAAAGAGGGTGCAGGAGGATCTGAAATAAAGATCAGAAATCTAATCAATTAAATCCTGAAAATCAGGAGCCCTATTTTTGTGATCTGTAGGCAAACCCTGAACCGTGCACTGTGCAGCTTGATTTAGGGAATGTTATGTGTCTTTGCTATCATAATGATAGGAAAAGTACAGCTTGCATG
Organism: Astyanax mexicanus; assembly: GCF_023375975.1. NCBI lineage: Eukaryota > Metazoa > Chordata > Actinopteri > Characiformes > Acestrorhamphidae > Astyanax > Astyanax mexicanus. Next base: position 1,241,970 of record NW_026040044.1, read on the forward strand.
GCTTTAAAAGCAAGGCAAAAGGCATGTACTAATTTCTTTAAATAATAATGGGTGTGTTTGTGCATAACATGAAATAAACCAGAGTGTCTCTTGCTCATCATTCTCTTTAAGAGTCAGGTGAGCTCTGACTTTGGTGGATTTGCTATTTTAACGGTGCAGCTACCTGGACGTGTTCAACAAACTCTTCTCAGCAGAGGAAACTGAGCTGCTGGTTGACGCTGTGAAGGAGCTCCAGCAGCTCATTTACGGGAACAGCAATGTTATTTTATTTACTATTCTGTTTATTGTTGATGTAAAAGTTGGGTTTGTGCTGCTGTGTGTTCATGTGTGTGTAATTAGTGGGGGTGTACACCCGGCACAGCGCCTGTGTTACCGAGATAGCGATGAACGCCTGACTGTTGCCGTCTGTCTAGGTTGTATTCAGTCAGTGGAGCTCCTGTGTTTTCTGTTACCAAGATAAACAAGCAAAACTCCAGAAATGTACCTGAACACACCTCATTTCCAGAACACCACGCCCATCAGTGTAGATATATTCAGAAGCTCTGCTGCTGTTTAAACCAGGCAGGAGGAAGGAGTGATAATACACTGTTGAGCACCAGGAGAATACACTAATATGATCTAGAACTACAGAGAACCAACACAACATACTAATATTATCTATAACTACAGAGAACCAATACAACATACTAATATTATCTATAACTACAGAGAACCCAGAGAACAGACTGATATGATTTAGAACCACACAGAGCCAGTAGAACAGACGAATATGAAGCAAGAGTACATAGTGATATGATCTATAACCACAAAGAACCAGGAGAACATACTAATATGATTTAGAACAGCAGAGAAACAGAAGAACATGCGAATATGATCTAGAACCAGGAAAACAGACTGACATGATTTAGATCTGGTCAAAAATGAACAACTCTGGCCTAGTAACTAATTTATTGTGAATTATTGTCAATAACCAAAGACATTTGGTTTGGATTATTAAACAGGGTTCAGTATGGGTGCATCTTGCTACTTGGCTCTCTTCGAAGGCGGTCGCATTCTCTCCCTCTCCTCCCCTTATCTCTCCTGCTTGGCTTCTGTGTGAGTGTGTTACTATACCCCAGAGGAGACTTTCTCGCACTGATCTTCAAATAAGGCAAGGAAACATGGATTTGATCAGATGGTCTCTCAATGCAATTGACACTGTCTTTTCGACGAGAAATTTGGGTTCGGGGGAACCTGCTTGTCCTGACGGGACATTTGCTGCTGGCTACGCAATGGACGCGTGGGAGAGATGGCGTGTTGTGTGTCTGGCTGCATTCTCCGTGGAGGACGTTGAGGATGTGTATCTTTTCGGCACAGTGATCACAGGTATTTTGCTGATTGGTTTAGGCATTGCCCTGGTGTATCGGAAAATTGATGGAGTGGGGACAGCTGTCACCGGCCCCCAAAAGCTGCCCGACATGATTGATGCGGTGGGCAGGGCTGTGGGGACTCAGGCTGTTGGTATTGACCGCAAAGTGGAAGTGATCTGGGAGAAGCTCACAACTGTGAGCACTCAGACTGTGGCTACTGACGGTAAAGTGGATATCATCTTGGAGAAGCTCATGGCTTTGCAAAGGAGCATCGGAGAATTTGAGACCCATCATGGACATTAAATGGCAGCGCAAATCTTCAGCAGCCATTGGCGTAAACAACTGAAGTTTAATTTTTGTTTTGGCTCCCTGCTATCAGCACGGCCTTGGCTGGTAGTGATAAAATTCCTCCAGAAGAACACTGTGACAAAGTCTCTCCCTGTTTACCTAAAATTGCTGGATGTTGACTCTGACTGGGAACGGATCAAGGGTGTCTATGGCAACCTGACTGGTGCCAGGCAGAGGAACTTTCAGCCCCCCCTCCTCCCGTTCCCTGTCCCACGCCTACGTTGCTTGGAACCCCCCAGGTGCGGCAAGACGGGTCCGTGAGCGCGCCGGATTAATGGCGGGTTGCCGGATGGCTGCTTGTCTGGACTGGACTCTATCTCTACCACCCCTTAACCCACATGTTGCCAGAACTGTCTATTGTCTGTGTATTGCATATGTGCTGAGTTTTTTTTATGGTCCCATACTGTGCTTCCTTAGGAGCACAGTATGGGGTATGCTGTTTTTTTCTCCTCTCCTTTCCCATTGTACCCCTCTTAATTTCCTATTCTCTGTCTTCCTGTCATGTAACCCCCCCCTTTTGTGGACAGGTTGATGGTTAATTTGACCAGTCTCTGTACTCTGTACTGTGGCTGTGTGACAATAAAGCTTGATTGATTGATTGATCTGTTATATTAATTACAACAGTTTGGGTCCAGATTCAACTCTTTTGTTTCTTCACAACTCACTTAAATAACTGAATAATATAATTTAATTTAATCAGTCAGGGCTTTATTTCCTGTGTAACCTTTAATCATTAACACAGGTCAGTTAAAACGTGAATATTTTCTGAAAGAATAATAAGAAACATTTTTCACAGAACATTTAATAGAGTTCCATTAGAGTTGTGATTGACGAATAGTCTGGTGGACTGGTCTTACATTGCATCTCTGTATTCTCTGGAGACTTCTGGTATGCATATGAAATTACAATATTATTAATTAAGTATTCATCTGGGTAAAAATCAAAAACTGAAAACAAATCACCACAGCATTTTCCATTTTACTTTTTAAAATTCTCTGTGAAAAAGTGAAAACATTTCAACAGGAAATTCAACCTCAACCTCGACCTCAATCTCATTACCAAAATAACTCTAACATGCTCTGCCTGTCTGAAACCTTTGAGGTGGATTTTTTTTTTTCAATTTTTTTCAAACTCAGTACTTTGGGCTTTGTTTGTCGCAACATATTTTAGAAAGTGCTGTCCTTTATGAAGAATCCATGTCGATGTTCAGAACTTGATACGGATTCTGCTGATACGGATTCTGCGTAAGGTAGCGTTTAGACTGCAGGTGTTTGACAGATTTTTTTGAAAGTTCCATTCGGCTGGTTATGGTTGTAACGGCGACGACGGTGTTCTTGAGCTCGGAGTTTAAGTTGGCTAATTAAGGAACAAGCATATCGTCTACAGCTGTTTTAACAGCCACGGTGACAATTTTGTCCAGGTCATTTCGTTGCTAGTCCATGGCCATTTTGACCAGCGCAACAATGGCGCCGTCCAGCTTGTTCTTGGAGATTCTGTGGGATTCTTTCAATTTCTTCTTAATTGGAGAGCGCTCGGATTCTCTAGTGTGACATATCACCAGTGTTGGGCACGTTACTTTGAAAAAGTAATTAGTTATAGTTACTAGTTACTTCTCCAAAATAGTAACTGAGTTACTAATGGAGTTACTTCACTATAAAAGTAACTAGTTACCAGTAAAAGTAACTATTGCGTTACTTTTGTTATTTGCCCCGTAAAAAAAAAATGAACAAAAGAAAATAAATTATGAGATTATAAGAGATTAATTAATAGTACATTTGTTGGCTTTAGTGAATTTAATAACATGAAGTTTACTTCCGAACTTATTTATTAAAATGATGTTATTCTGCGTGCAATGCCCAAAGTTCCACTTTACCTGCCTGCGACATTTTAGAGCGCTGGACGAGATTTTAATTAATGAATTAATATATTTAATATTTTAATTTTAAAATTTTCCCTGGTTATAAGAAACGAATGCTAACATATAGCTTTATATTTCTGTGTATTTCAAATGTTTGAAGTTTTATATAATTTGTAAGTATATTTTATTTTTATAGTTGATTGCTGAAGGCAATGGTAAAGAAGTGATGGGGTATTTTGGGGCGCCGGGTGATCAATCGCGTTTTTTTCCTCCGCCAAGATAGAAACACGCCAGAAATCTACCTGAACACACCTCATTTCCAGACCACCACGCCCATTGGCGTTAATATATTCCAAAAGTCCAACACTAATTTAAGGACGCGTGCAAGGTGTAAAAATAGACTGTTGACGGGTGGCAACGCGCCACGCTACACGGCTTGCACGGGGTGTACGATAGGGCTCTTTGTCTGCATGCGCGAAGTAAAAAAAAAAAAACTTCATTGAGTGGGTAAAGTAACGTGCATTAAAAACACCGCAAGCGTCCCGTGCACCGGACCTACAGTACCAGGGATTTTCCAGATAGCATGGAATTATATTGTGTGCTCTGTAATTCCCGGCCTGGTGGGAATTGTATATAAGTGTGTGTATGGCACAGTATCAGCCTGGTTACAGAATGCACAGACATGGAGGCTTTGCAGATTTGCTGAGACCGTGATCATCATCTGCAGGAATTCATTGATTTTATTAATTGCAGCATTAATGTCAAGAGCTCTACCATCGCTAATCTGAATTTTAATGATTTATTTGTGGGTTTGATTGGTCAATTCCAATATGCCCAATTACACTACAAGCTCCAGACAAAGTGTTTGCATTATAATATCTCTGCTTTAGTTCAGCACCTTAATCACAAGGTTTAATCAATATTATATTATATTATATCCCTTAAAGTATGTTCTTTCAGAATAATGATTGGGTCAGGTTACTCGTTAATCTGCGAGCGAGTTTACGTAGTACTTTAGTTACACACGGGTTTGGGAAACACTCCACCAGCTCATTTACGGGAACAGCAATGTTATTTTATGTACTATTCTGTTTATTGTTGATGTAAAAGTTCAATTTGTGCACTGCGGTGTGCCGGTATTGCCAAGATAGCAATGAACGTCTGACTGTTGACGTCTGTCTAGGTTGTATTAAGTCAGTGGAGTGCCTGTGTTTTCTGTTACCAAGATAAACAAGATAAAACTCCAGAAATGTACCTGAACACACCTCATTTCCAGAACACCACGCCCATCAGTGTAGATATATTCAGAAGCTCTGCTGCTGTTTAAACCAGGCAGGAGGAAGGAGTGAATATAGACTGTTGGCGGGGTGTACAAAAGCAATGATCATCAAGACACACCTTACACAGGGTGTAATATAGGACCCCAGTTACTTAGTGCAAACATTACCAATAGTCTTTTTTATTGGTTTAATAGTATTAATTATTGGTTATTGTAATATACAGCATATTTTAGTACAGTTATTCTTATGTAATTACTCAGTAATCTATGTATACCACATGTACAGGAGAGTTTTCAGCTGCACTTGAGCATTCTGTATTGGCAGCTCTAATCAAGTTAGTCAATGTTAATAAAATTTAAATATAAAATATAAGGTAAATAAAGACATACCAGTAGAAGCTGAGCATAACTGTCCATAAAACAGCAGAGAAAGAAGTATAAACACATCCATTCTGAGTCATCTGCAGAATGAATGTGTGTCGAGAGCTGCACAACCTGACCACTGCAAAAAAAAAAAAGCATCAATTCTAGTGAACTGAATGTGTCTGTTCATGAGAAACACACTGACACACTGACTGTGATATATCTGCACTTGAAATTAAAACGTTCAGCCCCTAAAGTTTACAATCTTTCAGCTGAATTTACAATCTTTCAGCTAAATTAATAAATACAGAGTGATGCAGAAAATATTGTTCATCCAATCCACCTTATTCTATAGCTAGCTATTCTAACCCAACATCCCAACATGCTATTTAACCTTTTCTACAGCTATTCACACATATAGCTAGGTAAATTGATTGGTTGGTTGGTAGGGCGATAGATAGGTAAATTAGTATGTAGGTTAGAAGATAGATAGGTAGGTAGATATGTAAATAAGTTGATAGGTAGGTAGGTAAATTGGTAGATAGGTTGGTATGTAGATTTGTAAATAGGTAGGTAGGTAGGTATGTTGATTGATATGTAACGTAAAAAGTAAATAAATAAATACACAAGATGCGGATATTCTCCAATTACTCCTGGACTAATTGCTCAGACTTGAATTCTAATGTTTTTAAAATGTAATTTAAATGCCTTGTCTTTTTAAACTCAGCAGGTTGTGGTTTGTGTCTGTGGTTGGAACCACAATGCAGAAAGATGCTACATGCACGTTTAAGTACAACCTTTACATTTATGCTACACCACATCATGTACATCAAAGCCATTTAGATCACAGCAATCTTCACACAGTCATTAGAAAAAAAAATTATATATATTTTATTTTATATTTTGTATATTTTATATATTCATTCCAGTCATATAACACTTTTTGTCTTACACAAGGCTGCTTTACAAACCAATATTATCAAAAGTAATACATAAGATAGACAAATAGATGCCATGGCTCCATAAGGTGGATTGAATGCCATTGATTCTACCTAAGAGATCTAAACAATTTAAGACTGTATAAACATTAATATTAACATACATATACATGATTAGGGGCCACACTATAGGATGTTCCATGTTTTGGGTATGTAGCATTCCTCCATTCACAGTGTGAAGTGTACCAGGAATATACCATAGAAGATAATATTACCACCCACAGTGGAACACCCACTTCAACTCCCATAATTCACCTGCACCCACTATTATCAGCCCTTACTACAACTCCCATAATTCACCTGCACCCACTATTATCAGCCCTTACTACAACTCCCATAATTCACCTGCACCCCCTATTATCAGCCCTTACTACAACTCCCATAATTCACCTGCACCCACTATTATCAGTCCTCACTACAACTCCCAGAATTCACCTGCACCCACTTATCAGCCCTCACTACAACTCCCATAATTCAATTACACCCACTATTACGTCCCCTAGGGGTAGGATGCAATAAAGGTTTCAAGTGAGTGCCCACTCAGCATCAGACCAAGCAAAAACAACCCAAAATAATTGAGTAAAATTTTATTTTGCTCTTAAATGATACATTTGACCATTTTCCAGCTTCAAAACTTAAGAAGAAAAAAAGACAGGATTCAATAACGTCAAGGTGACCCCAGGCCAAAACAACAAACAATATCATCAGAACAGAAAAACATTTAACTTACTCTGAAAACAAATAAAATAAAATACAAACAAACTACCCTGCATACTCTCTATAAAAAACAGAGGCAAAAGGTATTAACAAAAAAGGCAGGTCACCCCTACGAATCCTAAAAATTTAACATTACAATAAGCAAGCAAACAAACAATACAATACAAACAGGTTTGGTCTGTGCTGGTGGGCCTTCACTGGAGCAGCACATGTCGGCTCAGACAAGGAAAAAGGTGCAGCTCCCTGGACTCTCAGACAAAGAGGTTTTTCAAATCTCCCGCCAGTAGATCCAGCCTATAGAATGTGAGCATGGGCGGAGCAACAAACAGCTAATTGCCAACAGAGCAGCCAATCACCAAAGCAGCAGACCTGAGAACAGAAAGAAAAACAGATCTCCAAAACTAAAGGGACGTAACACCCACTATAAGCCCTCACTACAACTCCCATAATTCACCTGCACCCACTATTATCAGCCCTCACTTCAACTACCATAATTAACCTGCACCCACTAAAAGCCCTCACTACAACTCCCATAATTCACCGGCTCCCACTACTATCAGACCTCACTACAACTCCCATAATTCACCTGCATCCCTGCCCTAAAGCGATCAGTAACCCAGCAGAAACATGTCACACTATTAAAAGACAATAAAACTAAGCTAATGTTAGATTTACCAAGTCTATTCCCATTTCCATGCTTACGCTACAACATTTACTAGAGTTATACAATATCCATTTACAGGATTACTAGTGGAGTCTATTCCCAGTCCTGTAGCAGTGAAAGCACTATACTGGACCATGCTGTGGAGCTCCAATAGTGAAGAACACAGTTCTAGCAGTCCCCATGTTACACTGCCTGTTATTACATACTCTGACCACTGGAGGGAGCCACAGCAGCACTTCAGCTCCCAGTAACACACAGTAAACCCCTCCCTCCAGCAGCAGATCTCTTACAGCCAACACAAGAACCAGAACCACACTAGCAGCCCATCCAGCGGTCTGATGACTGCGGTCTGATCCGAGAGCTGGGAGCTTATTTACATGTACACCATATATTATATTTCACATTTTGATTTAAGAGTAAATTATTATAAAGCTAAAGTAAATATACTTCAGCTGCAGAGCCTGTACATTATGAGATCCACAGATCTTCAATAATCAGACTTAACCAGAGCAACACAGCCCTCAGGACCACCGTCTGATTACAAGAAACAATCTGAATTTCAATAAACTGTGTTAGTAAATGTAAGTAAACTGGGCTGAGGAAAGATCTGACCATGACTTGGAATGGGATATCAGCTGTAGCAGGGTATGGTTGTGACATCACAGATGGGAGGAGTCACTGTGGTCACACCCACTGAGTGGTAAAAATACAGACGTGCCAAATCTTGCACCTTTTGTAAGGCATGTCACTATGCTCATTGCTATCTTGCACCCCACCAACAGTCTATTTTTTCCTTCCACCTGCATCATTTAAATAGCAACAGTGCTCCTGAATATATCTACGCTGATGGGAGTGGTGGTCTGGAAATTACGTGTGTTCAGGTAAATATAAATTTCTGTGTATTGCTATCTTGCAACATAAAAAAGCAAGTGCACCACTGACTGTATACAACCTAGACAGACGTTCATTGCTATCTTGGCAGTGAATTTCACTGTGCATAAATGTGTACACTCCTGCTTGTTACACACAAATGTACATGCAGCAGTGCTTAAACACATACATTGTGCCAAAACACAAAATAAAAAAAAATAATAAAAAAAAATAATTAAATAAAATTATTCTACTTAAACGCAAAATAAAGGTCATTGTCATGTTACTTTTATTAGTGTTTAATGAGCTGCTGGAGCTGCTTCACAGCATGAACGAGCAGGTTAGTTTCCTCTGCTGAGAAGCATTGAAGACATCAAGGTAGCTGCACCGTTAAAATAGCAATCCGCCAAAGTCGAAGGGACTCCACACCTGACTTTTAAAGGGAATAATAAGCAAGAGACACTCTGATTGGGTTGTTTCATCTTATGCCCAAAATTAACCACACCCATTTTTAAATCAAATATTTAATAGTACATGTTCTTTTCTTCTACATTAATCAAAACCTTGTCCTTCAAGTTGACGTCTCTTCTACAGATTACAAAATATTGTTAGCATTAGCATTCTATTTGAATGCTGTAAATCACAGAAGGGGAGGATTGATGTTGATTGTGATTTAAGTGCAAACAAATTCAGAACAATCAGAGTTATAAGTTTACAGACTCACCAATGATAAAGGAGTAAAAAGCTAATGGATCACTGCAAGTCACAGAACCAATTGGAAAAATCTACTTCTGAAAATATTACGCTATTTTATTATAAATTTTTTATGCATTTTAATTATAAGTAAAATATTATTGGTATTGCTGTTGAGGTGATTATAATTTAAACAATTTCTTTGGAAAAGTGTGAATCTGGGCAAGAGAGCAGTGAGGGTTAAGGGTCTTGCTCAGGGGCCCAACAGTGGCATCAAACCCACAACCCTGTCATCGATAGCCTGATGCCCTGATGCCTGAACCTTTCCCTTAAAGGTAATGCATTAGCTGTAAATCAAACCCACCCATCCACACACACACAGATGTGAGTTTCATTTCTCGTATTCATAACAGAGCAGAGCTGAGATCAGTCATGCACTAAAAACCACATTCTAATTATAAGACTTTCATTAAAAAGGGGATTTCTTCACATTCAACCTTTTATTCCCAACAGAGATAATTTCTGAATTATTAAAAGATCTAAACCCAGCTCACAGCACAGAACCTGTTCTGCATAACTTAGTAAAGTAAATCCTTAAAATAACATTACTTCATTTCTGGTGCTGTGAGACCTGAGTGCTTTCTTCCACACTGTGGACCATCAGATTCTGTTAGACCAAGCTGGCCTGTTCACAAATGATTTAACTAATTTTACTCATTTCACTCTGAAACAAAATTCTCTGAATCCGTATTAGAATCTATATATGATTCATTATTATTAAATCCCTATATGTTCTCTCCTTTCACAGCTACACTGATACTGATACTGATAAAGCATGACTCTAAAGAGGCGGATCTCCTGACGACACCAGACTGAACTACACACTTTAAAACTACATTTTAGATAGGAAGGCCTGTAAACCACAGATCACTGAAGCTCCCGCTAAACACACTCTCTACCAACGCTGATCATCACCATTCATTACAATACAACACACACAGTGTCCAAAATCCAGCTTTATTTCAGAACAGCAAAAGTATGGGGACAGCTACAGCACACTGGCAAGAGTAAAGACACAAATATCAGCACTGTGTAGAATTTCTATTGGAGATGCAGGTGGAAGCAGCTCTATGTTCACTTCTATCTTTGATGTGCAAGCCTTCACAGTCACTCTTCCTCAACCTGATTGGCTGATCCACATTGTCTTGGTAGGCGGTGCAGATAAACTCCTCTCCATTTTTCCAGAGTCATTAATGAGGTTCAGGGTGCTCCTGCGGTGATTTACTGTAGTACTTCTCAGCACCTCTGTGGTTAGAATGGACACTTGGGAGTGCTGTTATGGTAATTCACAGCAGCACAGCTCACAGGGCTGCCCGGAGTGGTGTCTGATTGCTTTATTTATCAGCATTTGGTTTTGGACAAGACACTGTTACCTGTATCTGTTAGAAATGTGCATTATGAATGTAATCATGAGATGTGTCATGACACTGAACTATTATTTGGATTCTATATGATACTATATTTTTATGTGTCAATACAAAAAAACTATTAATGTGTGTGTCAGTGTTTTCAGTGTATTATCTTTTCTCTCTACTGGCTGGGGAGGTGCGATCTATCAGAGAAATACTGGGGAGCTCTTGCCTCAGCTCTCAGCTCAAATTCTTCGAGTCTGAGAGAACTGGACCTGGGTAATAATGAACTGCACGATTCAGGACTGAAGCTGTTCTCTGCTGGACTGAAGAGTTCACAGTGTAAACTGCAGAAATTGGAATAAAATAATCAGAAATGCAGCAGAACAGAAAACCTCACCTTCACACAATAATCTCTTTTGATCTGTTTCTGCCTGTCAGACCTGGCAGCTGGCACTACACACACAAACACACACACACAAACATGCTCACACAAACACAAATGTGCACACAGAAACATGCTTACACACACAGACATGCTCACACACAAAAACATGCTTACACACACTCACACAGAAATATATGCAAATACCCACTCACACATGCACACACACAAACATGCTCACACACAGACTTGCTCACACACAGACTTGCTCACACACAAACATGCTCACACACGCAGAGATGCTCTCACACGCAAGAACATGCTTACAAACACACACACACACATACATGCTGACACAAACAAACCTGCATACACAAACATACACATTCTCTGACAGACATGCTCACACACAGACACACAAACATGCTCACACATACACATGCTCACACGAATACACAAACGTACTCACACGCACACACACTCATCTCTGAGAGAACTGAACCTGGGTAATAATGAACTGCAGGATTCAGGAGTGAAGCTGCTATCTGCTGGACTAAAGAGTTCACACTGTAAACTACAGAAACTGGAGTAAGATCATCAGAAATGCAGCAAAACAGAAAATCTCACCTCCAAACATCAATCACTTTTCAACTGTTTCTGTCTCTCAGACCTGACACATTTCTCACACATGTATCTGTGAGAAATGTGCATTCTGAGTGTAATCATAAGCTATGTAATGATTCTGAAATATCTTTTCTATATGATATTTTATTTTTATGTGTAAATACAAAATAAACTATTAATGTGTGTGTGTCAATGTTTTCAGTGTATTATTTTTTCTCTCTACAGGCTGTGGAGGTGTGATCTGTCGGAGAAAAGCTATGCGGCTCTGGCCTCAGCTTTCAGCTCAAATTCCTCAGGTCTGAGATAACTGGACCTCGGTTATAATGAACTGCAGGATTCAGGAGTGAAGCTGCTCTCTGCTGGAGTAAAATGTTCACACTGTACCCTGCAGAAACTGGAATAAGATAATCAGAATTGCAGCAGAACAGAAAATCTCACCTCTACACAATAATCCCTTTTCAAATGTTTTTGTGTGTTAGACCTGGCAGCTGGCACGAAACACACATATGAAACACAAAAACACAAATGTGCACACAAACATGCTCACACACAGACATGCTCACACACTCACAATCATGCTCACACACTCACAATCATGCTCAAACACACAGACAAGCTCACATACAAACATGCTTACACAAACTCATTCACACACAGACACACACATTTACTCAAAAACACACAAACATACACAAATAACCAGTCACACACACACACACAAACATGCTCTCACACACATGCTTACAAACACACACACAGACACACTGACACACAAACAAACATGCATATAAAAACACACAACCATGCTCACACAGAGAGACAGACGTGTTCACACACAGACAAACAGACTTGCTCACACATACACATGCTCACACACATACACAAATGTGCTCTCACACACACACACACACACACACACACACACACACTTATCTCATGTAAGATTACTCAGGTCTGAAAGAACTGGACCTAGCTGATAATGAACTGCAGGATTCTGAAGTGAAGCTGCTCTCTGCTGGACTGAAGAGTTCACACTGTAAACTGCAGAAACTGGAGTAAGATAATCAGAAATGCAGCAAAACAGAAAATCTCACCTTCAAATATAATCTCTTTTCACCTGTTTCTGTCTATCAGACCTGACAGCTGCCACTACACACACACACACACATTCGCAAACATGATCACACACACACAAACATGACCACACATACTTATTAACACGTTTCTCATACATACCTGTATCTGTGAGAAATGTGCATTCTGAATGTAATCATGAGCTGTGTAATGACCCTGAACTATCAGTTGGATTCTATACAATACTCTATTTTATGTTGAAATACAAATAAACTATTAATGCTGATGTGGGGTTTACATGGGTGGAACAAGGGCTAGATGGGCAATCACACATGTTCAAACAGCTGCATTAAGGTGTGGAGCTCATTTCTATTCCTGGTAGAGAAGTTTTCAATAAGATATTTTATTCTAATTAATCAGAAATATATATAACTATTTTAATACCCATGTAGAAAAGTCTTCATAAATTTAACTAAAACTTTATTAAATTTGTGTTTGATCTGATTGGACCCGTGTTTACTGTTATCAGCAGCAGTAAAGACAGAAGATAAAAGTGAAACCAGTGGAGCTCAGATCTGCATGAACAGTCCTGATTGGTCCTCTTTCTCCCAGAATAGAGCAGAACTTTCAGCAGATGTTCAGCTTCATTCAGCTATACTTACTTAAGCACAACACACAGAGCACTGCACTGAAGCTGCAGCTAAACACACTCTCTACCAACACTGATCATCAGCATTCATTACAATACAACATACAGTGTCCAAAACCCAGCTTTATTTAAGCACAGCAAAAGTATGGGGACAGCTACAGCACACTGACCAGAGTAAAGACACAAATATCAGCACTGTGTAGAATTTACACTCTATTGGAGATGCAGGTGGAAGCAGCTCTATGTTCACTTCTATCTTGGAGCTGCTAGCCTTCACACTCGCTCTTCCTCAACCTGATTGGCTGAACCGCGTTGTTGTGGGTGAAGGTGCAGGTAACTCCTCCCCCTTTTCCCAGAGTGCTTTGCTGTGGGTCAGGGTGCTGCTGCGGCTGTAGCGGCCGTTCTTCTCTTCTTCTGCACTGGTCAGAACCCCGTCCTTCACCTCTGAGCCGTCCACCGTCCAGCTGACCAGCGCCCCCTGTGGAGAGTAGCCAGACAGCAGGCAGAGCAGAGAGGCGGAGCCCTCAGACAGCTGCAGAGAGGAGGGGCGGAGCAGGGGCACGGAGGGCTTCACCGTGGGACCGGCTGGAGAGAGAACACACACATTTAAACACTTTATTTACATTAAAAAGGGAGAAAATAAATGATAGTATCCATATGTTAGTTGAGAGTCATTATGTAATCCAGGTTTAGACTGAGAACGATGTTAAAGATTCAGAGAACAGCGTGTCATCCAGATATACAGGCTGCCTATAACAGCTGAGAGAGAGAACAGTTCTTTACTAACTGCTCGACTTTTCTTTAACCCGCTCCAACAATCTGCAGAACCCAAACACACACTTTATTAATGAGCCCAAAACTACAGAACCAGTACAGTTACTCTGCATTCAGTACATCCCATAATCACAGATACTGTAACAGTTTATAGAAAAACAATAATCCATACATATCTGATAAGATCAACACATTTAACACTCCTAACACTTCTGATAACTTAATTATTAAATACTACAGTATCAGGAGTCAATTCTGATTAATGAGTGTAAATTCAGATCTGTGATTGGATTATATCTCCAATATCTTCAATAATAAAAGGTCTAAAATGCAGCAGATATGATCATTTAAACATGAAACAGACAATTATAGTGTAAGCTGCTGATCATGTTCTGAATCAGTGATTATTAAATATAATAAACATCAGCATTAATAGAGATGATTAACAGGAGAATCATATTTGCTGCATAATTTAGGGTAATCAGGTTGTCTGAGACAGAGCCGTCGCCAGAACTCTTTCAGTGGGTGGGCATATGGGTGTCCATGGGGGGGCAGATTTAAGCACCGATTTAAAGCAAGTTACAAAGCATATAAACATATAATAGAACTAAAATGTGTGTTATGAACTAATCTCACGCCTTATACCACACCCGCTTCTCAGAAAGACCTCGTCCTGAACTGAACAGCCAATAATAGATTTAACTCTAATCACGTCAGACCACCACATCACAGTGAAAAGGATAGCGCACATGGATAATCAAAATGACCAATATGCCGTAAAAATCACATGTTTACTCACCATTAGAAAAGCTGTAGACGACGGGAGTCCGAGCAGAACCTCCTTAGGACCTTTTCTTTCCATTCATTTGTGCATTTTCTTGTAAGATCTCGCTCGAACGCTAGCTGCACAAGCTGTGCCTTCCAAATATGGTGCATAGAACGTCTGTGGTCCGTAAAAACATTCTTCAAGACTGAAAATGAATTCTCACACATGGCTGTGGAAGCACCAAACGTTAAAGCAAGTTTCATCGCAATCAGGACGCTTGGCATGGCTTCCAATGTTTTTTTGTGGTTCTGAAGGAGTCGTTTCAGAGTCCACTTAGTTTCTTTTTCGCGTTCCATTTGAGTTTGAAAAAATGTTTTTGCCACAACAAACTCTTCCTCCACTGTGGTAGAACCGGCCAGGTCTGTGATATGTTTCACAAGGTTTATGTCTAAAAAATTATCGGTTTTTGGATCAAAAGCAGCAAGTGCACGAGCAAGCTTAGTATTCCGTTCATTGAAACGCTGATTCAGCTCTCCAAGCACATTATCAATTGCACTGTAAAACAGCCTTCGTAATTCTGTCTCGTCAGTATCCTTCTGTGCAGTCGTACCTTCAACCAAATACTGACTCATATTCTTACTGAATGTACGTCGCCGTTTTGTGGGAGTCACAAGAGCATTACTATCTGTGACGGCACGCCAGAGATCAGCAAACTCGGTGTCACAGCGCAGTTTACGAACACATTCAGTAGAGCAAGCAACTAGTTCAAGTCCCGTTAAAAGGTCCATGTCCTCACCCTGGAGGAGCTTATTTGGGGGGTCTAAAAGCTTTAGCAGCTTTTGTACAAGACGTGCAATGAACATGAAGTTTGTCTCAGATATTTCTCGCAGCAGCCCGATAGCCTCCATCCTGATCTCAGAGCAGTATGCCCGGTCTGATTCAATCTCGGACAAGAAAGAAGTAATGTCCTGGTAAGATGCAATGATGGCAGATACTGTGGCGAAATGGCCAGTCCATCTCTGATCAAGCAGTCGCTTTAATCGCTCGCCCTTATACTGTGCTGCAACAGACGGCTTTCTGAAAAATTTGTACATGGTGTTACAAATATCAAAAAAATCCGTAATTGCCTTTTCTGCTGTCAGCGCGTGAACCACTACTAGGTGCAGTTGGTGGTTTAAGCAATGCACATAGGGTATTTCTCGACCTAGTTTCTCTTGTAATAACTTCTGGACGCCACCGTGCTTCCCTGACATTAGGGATGCTCCGTCATATACTTGACTTAGAATCTTTGACGTGCTCAGTCCAGCTTTTGTCAACTCCGTTATTATTGTGTCTGTCAGTGTCTTTGCATCTCCTGCACTGACAGTAGCTACAGTGAGAAGGCGCTCCGTTGCTTCATATAGTTCAGATACGAAGCGAAGAACTACGGATATGTTTTCACACCCAGTGGGGTCTCGCGTTCCATCTACCTTAATGGTGTACCATGATTCCCCTACTTCTTCCACTATGGCCTCCGTCACTACATTACTCAATGTGGAAATCAGTTCGTTCTGTATGTCCGGACTCGTGTACGTTGCGTTGCGTGGAATAGTTTTGACTATTTCTGCCAGTTCAGAGTCTGTTTTAATGGTGTAATCCAGGAGAGATAAAAACAGACCACTACCTCCCTCTGCCATGTCATCAAAAGCATCAGCATTTCCTCTTAAGGGTAACTGGTTTTCTGCTAGAAATCCCACAACATCAATAAGAGCAGAAACGTAGTACCTGTTTTTTCTCAGCTGCTCTGCGTTGAGTAGAGTAGAAATCTCACTGTTATTTTTAATGCGCCTTCCATGCTCCAGCCAAAGCGTCATGCAAGATATATGCTCTTTCGAAGTGGAGTGTTTATGAAACCCTTTCTCTCTCTCTGTAGCATGTTTCCAGTCACGGTACCCCTTATGAGTGAAAGTTGAGTCAGTAGCACGAGCACCGCCGAACTTTCTGCACGGATAACAAAAGGCTGCATCGGCGTGGACGCTGTACTCTAGCCATTCTCGATTATGGTACCACGAAGCTACAAAAGCGCGATTCTTACCCTGAAAAAGACGTACGGGGTACTGATGCAGGGCGACTTGGTTGGGTTTTTCAATCCCAAGATCATTAGGGACCTGCTGTAAATGTCCAGAATTGTCCAAGCTGGAATCTTTACCGGTGGCGTTGCCTCCGCCGTGAACTTCAGAATTAGCATGACTGGAATTAGCATGTTCACTCCTCATGTCGAAGTCAAGCACATTTGTTTCAGCGTTAGTTTTTCCTTCGGCACCTTGGGTAGTGACTGAAGATGGCACTTGAAACCATTTTCTTATATCCATTGAGCTGTAGCTTAAAATGCTTGCTAGCTAGCAAGCTTAACTCTCTGGATAAAAAGTAGAGGTGTCTGCAAGGCTGTTATGTAAGCAAGACTGTTGTGCGCTGCTTATTAATTCCGTACTGAAACACTAGTTCGTTATAGGCTCGCTTTGTTTGTTTTTTGTATGTTTCAGAACATACATGAAAATTAAATGTTCGATTAAATAAAACAGTAAAATATTGCTAGATTCATATGTGTGATTTTGTTCCACATATAAATTATTTCATATATGAAAAAATGTTTTGGGTGGGGGGGGCACGACATTGTAATTGGACGGGCACTGCCCCCCAATGCCCGCCCTTAGCCACGGCCCTGGTCTGAGACCAATTATTCATTTATTAAATAATTTATTATTTTAAATACATATTGAACAACTTCAAAAAGTACTGTTATATACAAATAATAATAAAACAAAACATAAAACAAATAAAAATAAATAAAATCACAGAAAAATATGTAAAAATTACTGAGTACAATTAGAGACATATATACAGCATACTTCTTTTTTATTTTAAATAAATATTTAGCAAACACTGCAGTTTAAACATTTTATAATTTTCAAACTATTGGTTAATGTTTCAAGGGATAAAGAGTAATATTTTGTATAATAATACAGTATATACTGTGTATATCACTACTGACAGAACATTTTGAAATTGGGTAGTTTTACAGGCATAATCAACAATTTTTAATTTTCAATATTAACTTTAATTATTAGAATTCATATATAAAAGTAAATATTAACGATACTTTTCACAATTAAGTTTAGTCAAAGCAATTCTGCGACGTTCATTTGATGTCTTTATCTATAAAGTTTAATACAATGTAAATGTCAGGTTGCTTTTTTAATTCAATAAAATATATAAAATATTATATAATATTTGTAGCTTTAGAAGAAGTAAAGTTACTCACTCTTTATAATGAGTTTTGTTCCTCCACCGAAAGTGTACCACAGTGATAAATTCCAATGAAGCCGTCGTACAAAAACCTCTGTTACACTCCAGTGATAACCCACACACACACTCATGCACACACACACACACTCAGTCCTCTGGATATATATCAGATGTATCCAGTCAGAATCTGGGTGTATAAAATGGTGTGAGTGTAATATTGTTCTGTAATATTTAGAGTGTTTTCTTTGTTGTGTTTTAGGTTCAGGAGGGGTTCTAGATATTTCCATAGAGAGGTTCCACTTTGCATTATCAGCCCATGCTTCAGTGCTCTGCTAGTGTTTATAGTCCTGTGAGTTTAACACTTCATGACTGAGAGCTGCTGCCCAGCAACTTCACCCACAGCAACCATGACTTTCTTCTCCATCTTCATCTGGACTCTCACTCTCTGGATTCAGGGTAACTAAGTGAATTAGTTTTATGAGGAACTATCAGTGGGATACAGGAACAGTACTTGGTAATTATTCTGATATTTTAATGACTTACCTACACAGTTATAAGTTGAAGTTTTTTATCCTGTATTCCAGGATCCAGTGCTCAGGTCACTGTGACTCAAAGTCCATCAGAAACAACAACTACATCTGGAACAACAGTTACCATCAGATGTAGAACCAACCGTGCAGTCTATAGCTGGACTAAGATGGATTATCAAGCCTGGTACCAGCACAAACCCGGAGAAGCTCCTAAACTCCTGATCTTTGATGGCAACAGGAAACCATCAGGTGCTCCAGATCGTTTCAGTGGTAGTGGATCTGGATCCGACTTCACTCTGATCATCAGTAACATCCAGCCTGAAGATGCAGCAGATTATCATTGTCATTGTGTTCATCAGATGAATAGCCTGGGTCCGTACACACAGTGTTACAGAGCTGTACAAAAACCCCCTCAGTTACACACTGCACTGCTGCAGCTGCACCTACTGCAGGCAGGGGGCGCCACAACCCACCTCAGACCCTTCCAGCAGAGTCCTGTGAGTGTGGAACTTTCTGGACTCATTAAACTGTTTATCTTCTACTATTTTTATTATTCATAATGAACACAGAACCTGTGTTTTTCTCTCAGATCCAGGAGTGTTTGGTGTTACAGGTTGTGTGATTGGTTCATTATCTCAGGTGACTACTTTTTTTTTATTTTATCACCTTCATGGCCGAGAAAACTGCAGGTGAAATTCTGGGACTCTACAGAAGCCCTACTAAAAGAGAATATATGCACATTTAATACAGCACAACTAATTCTAATCAATAAATAAATATAATGTTTTAAAAGAAACCCAGAAATAATAAGCCACTCCCTATAATATACTGTAATAACTAATAAGTTCACTCACTCAACTCAAAACTTTTGTTGTAAACGATTACCTAAGAAAATTTAAGTTCATGTAATATATGTTTAAGTGCAGTTAACTTTATAATAAATAATATATATATACATTAAACTTATATATTTTATTTACAAATGTATTTTTCAGAAGTTCTATATACTACATTGGTGTTAGTAAAAATTACTTAACTAATATAATTTCCACCAACCTAACCAGTACATTAAATATATGATAGTAAATTAATTCTGTTTTTATTATTATTTCAATTGCTTTGCATAGTAATTGTACTATGAATGCGATGGTCAGGTAAATACATTTAGTCAATTTTTGTTTTTTAAGCCTCTCTTCTATTTAATTCTAGAATTTCTTTAAATACTCATAGAAAAGTAGATTATAAAAGAAAATGCTGTAGAGCGAACAGTTATAAGAGTTATTGTAGCAGCTTAGAAAATGGTGCTTGTTCTTAAAGCCTACAACAACAGAGAGGTTGAGCAATCTATCATAATATATGATCAACAAGTTTATCTAAGGTAGCCTGGAGGGAATGACTACACACTGATGGTGAGTTTCTGTCAGAAACAGTATGCAAATAGATCAATAGATTGTAGCAGAAGGAATTGGAATAGAAGCTGCCAGTGTTAACAGACTAAACTCAGTTATTATAAGTTGGTTCACCTTTTCTCTGATTGAAAGTATATGTGCCCACAAACACAAACACCTAATATAAAATAGTTGAGTAATGTTTTAAAATATATAATTTTATGTAAAACACACTTAATTTATTTGAGTTCAAACTAATTCTGTGTTTACAGTGTACAAGCCCACAAAAACGTTCACATTCTAGTAGTTTCTTAGGATTTTCTTACATTTTTCTAATGATAATCTAATAATATAATTTATTCAGTTTACTTTTTAATGTATAATCATCAACAGTTTAAGTTTCTACCTATAAAATTGTGTTTGTAAAGTTTATGATCTTCAGAAATTCTAGTGTTTTTTGCACTGAATTATTTTAGATGTCTAAACTGCTACTTTTTAATGATCTGTCATTCTCTATGTCTGTCAGATGTTTCAGATCTTCTAGAGAGGATGTTCCTCTGTCTGTGTTCATCTGTCTGTAGATGGGTGGATTCAGTGTCTCCTCAGAGTGTTACAGACTCACTGTTTATTAACCAAATCAGAAACATCCCGCTTTTGCCGTTAAAGCACCTCCCACCACCAGCACCACCCAGCTGAACTACAGAGAGCAGTGGGTGGAGATCAGATCTACATGACCAGGCCTGATCCTCCCTCTTTCTCCCAGAATAGAGCAGAACTTTCAGCAGATGTTCAGCTTCAGCTTGTTCAGTGAGGTCAGCAGATGCTGAGGAGCAGTCAATCATTACAGACCTCCAAACTTCATGTAGCTTCAGATTAGCTCAGGAACAGTAAAGTGTAGAGAGCTTCATGGAATGGGTTTCCATGGCCGAGCAGCTCCATCCAATCCTCCAAGCCAATCCGGGAATCCTCAGATCATAATCAGCATTTTATCTTTAAGAGCTTTCTGCTGCTTACTGCCGCCGACTCTTTTTAATGCCTTTTTACTGAGAGTGTTTAATTCAAGTGTTTAAGCTTTATAACAGAAAAAGGATTAAATAAAATCATTAGGGTGGTTTGTGCAAAAGTGTGAACATCCAAATATCCAAATATTTGCACATATCTGAGTCAGATATTCATTAAAAAAGCTATTACCCATTCTGCCCTGAGGAATGTCATCAATTGTAATTAAGAACTGTTATCCAAATCTGTCAGAAAGTAATGCCAACAAAACCAGAATATCTCCAAGAGTTTATTTTACATTTAGACAAAACTCATATTGACTTCCACAGTTCCCCTGAACAGTCTGCAATAACAGCCCACCCTGTAGAAACTATAAGCTTCTCTAAAATCCCTCTGTGTTGAAGACTTTGATTACTTTCATATGCATATCTTGAGAAAGTTGCTTAGATGAGAATGTGGTTGATGACTGTTTTGCTTTTATTTATAATTAATTCAGAAACCCATGGGAACCAATATTTAAAATATTAATGCTAATTGTTCTTAACTTACAAGACACACCTCCGATAATGATCATGAGTTCATTTGCCTTACAGAAGTTACATTTTATATATTTTTAAGTGTGAGTACAGTAAGTAAGTTCTCCTCCAGGTGGAGGTGCTGGTTCCAGTACAAGTTCTCCTCCAATCTAGGTGGAGGTGCTGGTTCCAGTATAAGTTCTCCTCCAGTCCAGGTGGAGGTTCCGGTTCCAGTACAAGTTCTCCTCCAGTCCAGGTGGAGGTGCAGGTTCCAGTATAAGTTCTCCTCCAGTCCAGGTGGAGGTGCCGGTTCCAGTATAAGTTCTCCTCCAGTCCAGGGGGAGGTGCAGGTTCCAGTATAAGTTCTCCTCCAGTCCAGGTGGAGGTGCCGGTTCCAGTACAAGTTCTCCTCCAATCTAGGTGGAGGTGCTGGTTCCAGTATAAGTTCTCCTCCAGTCCAGGTGGAGGTTCCGGTTCCAGTACAAGTTCTCCTCCAGTCCAGGTGGAGGTGCAGGTTCCAGTATGAGTTTTCCTCCAGTCCAGGTGGAGGTGCTGCTTCCAGTATAAGTTCTCCTCCAGTCCAGGTGGAGGTGCCGGTTCCAGTATGAGTTTTCCTCCAGTCCAGGGGGAGGTGCTGGTTCCAGTATAAGTTCTCCTCCAGTCCAGGGGGAGGTGCTGGTTCCAGTATAAGTTCTCCTCCAGTCCAGGGGGAGGTGCTGGTTCCAGTATAAGTTCTCCTCCAGTCCAGATGGAGGTGCTGGTTCCAGTATAAGTTCTCCTCCAGTCCAGGTGGAGGTGCAGGTTCCAGTATAAGTTCTCCTCCAGTCCAGGTGGAGGTGCCGGTTCCAGTATAAGTTCTCCTCCAGTCCAGGGGGAGGTGCTGGTTCCAGTATAAGTTCTCCTCCAGTTCAGGGGGAGGTGCTGGTTCCAGTATAAGTTCTTTCTTATAGTTCTTTCTAAAGGTCTCCTCTTTAAAATTCTTCATTTCCTATGTTGGAGAAAACGGTGAAATAAGTGAATATTTTCATATTTTAAAGCAGACGGTGATGCAGGTGCTGAAGATGTTCTCTACAGTCCCTCTGTAGAACATGCTGAGGATGGGAGGTAGAAGATGAGCTTTTCTCAGTCTCTGCAGGAAGTAGAGGAGCTGCTGGGATTTATGGGTAATGTAGTTTGTGTTGAGGGACCAGGGGCCTCATTTATAAAACTCTTCATAGCTTCTGGAGTGAAAGTGTGCTCATCACTAAAAACAGGAAATGGCTTTAAAAAAGTGTGAGTGCGCACACCTGAACACAGTTTCCTCCTTATAATAAATCACAACCTGCTTATAAATGTAGCAGCTGACCCAGCCTCCTGTTCCGCCTCCGTACCGCCCACTTTTACCCATAAAAGGTCCATGCAAATCACCCAATAGATATTTAAATGAGGGATTCCCCCATTCATCCTGAGCGGGATAGTGGAGGAACGCACCGTAAAGCAGTGAAACTACAGACACTGCGCAGTAGAAGCCCTTGTTTCGGAGGTGGAGGTGAGGAAGAATGTGGGGTTTGGTGTTTCTGCAACATGTTAATAATGAAGCTCCACAACCTGAACTGTTACAGAGATTAAATAAAAGCTTTCAGATTTAAAAAGCTTTTCCAAGAGATGTGAAAATCTGTACGTGTTCATATATTACCTGATTCTGTAACAATGGTCTCTAAAACTCTGTGCCCAACTCAGCACACAGTTTAATGAGAATAGCTACTGGAAACCTAAAGCAGCTCATTAACCAGCCGTCATCACCCCCATAAATCTGCATAATCTCTGAAAACACATTCTCACTGTATTTGTTAGTTGCTGCAATAATAATAGTAATAATAATAATAATAATAATAATAATAATAATAATGCTGATGAAAACATATATTTAAACAAATATATGTATATTTTATTATATTTTAACTTCTTATTTTAATCTCCGTTTTGAATCTTGATTGATACAGTATGAATTAATATACGTGAGGAAGGTTTACGCATTTACCTGCAGTTCCGTACTTCACCACATGGTGTCACTAATTCCCGCTCTCTCTGCAATCTTCTGAAGGGATACGGACGCCTCAAATCTCGCTTAAATGTGCGCTCGTTTTCACACCAAGTATTTCTTTATAAATCACAGCTCTTGCGTGAGATGTTGTGCACGCACATTTCAGACCTGTTTTTAATGCGTGCGCACACTTTATAACTGAGGCCCCAGGTGAGGTTCTCTGCAATGTGAAAATATTTTCATTATTTTATTTGTTTTAATTTTTCAGCTGGAACAGATCCAGACTCCTGAAGAATCTCAGGAGGAGGGTTCAGTCTGAACAGCAGTTCTGAAGAGAAATAAAAACAGAAACACAGCTACAGCTGCTTTACACAGATTTCACCTATTTTACCCACTTCATATTTTTAATTTACTGATTTTTAAAGATTGATCACTGGAGGGTTTAATCTTCATATGTATAATATTGATATATATTTATAAAAAAACTGCTACAAATCACTTAAAATATAAATTCTGCATTTAAAAAGAAATGTGTGATTGCTTTAATAGTGATAGTAATGTGAATTAATCAAAATTCAGTAGTTTTTGTTAAAGACAGGTTCTGATACACTATATACCTATTCTTCATGTTTACACTAAAGGAAAACCCGAATTAACCTACATCTATTTCCATGCTTACGCTACAACATTTACTAGAGTTCTACAATATCCATTTACAGGATTACTAGTGGAGTCTATTCCCAGTCCTGTAGCAGTGAAAGCACTATACTGGACCATGCTGTGGAGCTCCAGTAGTGAAGAACACAGTTCTAGCAGTCCCCATGTTACACTGCCTGCTATTACACACTCTGACCACTGGAGGGAGCCACAGCAGCACTTCAGATATTTTTACTAAATAAATAATTGTGTAATTATCTGTCTTTCACACTGTTACATGCAGGTATGAACATACAAATAAATACATTTAATACCATGACACGGTTCATATTAATAAATATAACTATAATCCTGAATACCATGAATAATTTATCAAAAATACATTATTAAATAAAACTCAAAATGAAGTTAATCAGCCAGTCTTGGTGAACGTCTCACTGTCATCTATCACAAACCCCGCCTCCAAAAAAAATCTTAAAGAGTATATTACATAGATGATCATAATGTATTTATTCAATATTTTATAAGTGCATTTATATCAAAGGTAGTACATCCCAAAAACACTAGATGGAGACAGTGCACCATTCTAATAATCCTTCTTTAATTAAGGATTATATTATCTGTCTATTGTCACATTTACAATCTTCAATTAAATACATAAAATCCTGTTTGATACAAAAATAAAAATGATACTGTTCTTATTTCCTTTAAATATATACCAGAAGTACATTATATCTGCACATATATATTTTTATTATACTACCAGAACTGGATAGACTTTATAAATGCTGAGGAATGTTGAAATGTTATATATAGCAGAGGGGTTGTGCTTACTCTTGGAAACTACTTTGGTTTTGGTAGAATCAAAGCTGAAAACTGATACGGAAAAGTAAATTAATTCATAATTAAATAATTAAAATGTGCAGTAAAGTGATTTAAACAGCAGTATTGTGTTTTAATTGATCTGATTCTGGTTTCAGTGGGAGTTTAGTTGTGTTACCAGAGTAAACAGGCTTCATTTAACACACAGCTGCTTCACAATATTCACTATATGAAGCATCAGGCTGCTGGATTAATAGATCAGCAGTTCAGATGTAATAAAGAAAACACTGTTTAGAATTGTTTAGATGTTTATTGTGTCTGAATTAGAATTGGTTTGTGTTAAATGAAGTGATTTAGTAGCTGCTGGGTTTAGACAGAGCAGATTAGGAGAAGGAAGGATCAGTATTCAGTCTAAAAATACATTTATTCACAATAATCAAATCAAATTAAATTAAATCTATTCATATAGCGATTTTTATAACTGATTTTGTCACAAAGCAGCTTTATAGGAATGTGATCGCAGGACAGAAAATCAGACAAAACCCTGAACAAATAATACAGAACCTCCAGAGATTAACAGAGGAAAATCTCCCTCAGAGCTGGAGGAGGAGGTTATATTATATTATCACATGTACCTTATATTATCACATGTTCTATCACATGTACTATTAAGGGGGGACCCATCCTCCTCTGGTCAGAAACTCATAAATGAATGTTAAAGTCACTCTACATCCACACAGCTCTAATATATACAGGTGAAGATCTACACCAGCAGTGGAAGCAGTTATAACATTCCTAGTTAGAGTTCATTTAAACTGGGATCTGATCAGTAGTGGAGAGTGAACAGCTGGTCTGAGAATATAAAACATTATCAGAGTGTGATTATCTAATGACTCCGGCAGATCTGAATAAAACAGCTTAACTAAAGGGAGAGAGCCAGAAGGTAACATAGACACAGAGACACCCTGAAACACCAGCATCCACCCACTCCACCCTCCACAAACCTGAGTGATAAAACAACAGCACCAGCACCTCAGATTACCCACAATTCCCTCTGTCCATGAACCCCTGGATGTGCAGCCTTAAATCTAAAGAGAAAAACATTAATTACCAAAAGCTAAACTAAACAAGTAAGATTTTATTCTAGACTTAAAGATTGAGACTGTGTCTGAGTCCTGAACATATTCAGGAAGATTATTCCAGTTTATTCAGGTCATCAGAAACACACTGATATTCTAATAAATATAATTATATTATTTTAATTAATCTTTTGGTCACATGATGAAAGAGTTTGTAATAATAACTGAATTTAAGTAAAAATATGTTTCTGTCCTTCATACTAGAGTGATAAAATACACTAAGTAATACATAAATATGATGTTTTTATATGAGCAGTAAATGACAGCTGTTCTGTGAGATGGTGTGATGAACAGTGAATGATAAGGATCATCATGAATACAGTAAGTTAAATGTAGAAGAGCTGTTCAGATCAGTTATACTGCTCTTCTTCTTCTTCTTCTTCTTCTTCTGGTGAAGCAGAGATTCTACACTGCAGTGATATTTACAGAGCAGCTGATCTGAAAACAGGGCTGTAGCTCCGCCCGCCCGGTGCCTATTGGCTGTTAGAGAAGGAGGGGCGGGGCTTAGAGAGAGACAGAGAGAGAAAGGGATGTGACGCAGTGAAGTAGAAAGTGAAAGTAAGTTCGGTTTCCTCCGTTAGAACAGGACAGAAGTCTGGATTCACTCGGTAAGTTCAGAAATAAAGAGATTGTAGAACAGAACTTAGACTCGGAACCGGTTCTAAAGGTTCCTCAGATCCAGAACCGGTTCTTTAAGCTCAGCTCAGAGTCTGATTACACTGGAAGAAGCAGGATCAGCATGGAGATCTGAACCGGGCCTGGATCAGACCTGGACCTGGTCTAGATCAGACCGGATAAAGAACAATCAGCTGTAACAGATCAATAATGCTGTAAACTGAAGAGAAATGCGCAGATATAGATTTATATTTATTGATCACAGTTCTGTAGTTTATGTTTATTTAAAGACTATAACTGATTAATGTGGGCTTTGATCTGCTGGGTAGTTAAAAATAGGGCGGATTCAGATGAACTAGCGCTGTTCATCCAGCAGGGGGAGCAACAGAGGCAATGTGATGTGATATATTTGTGTTTTTAATCTCGTTTCTTTATATTATACTTAAATAAATGTTCATATAATAGAATTATGTGCATAATTATGATATTGTTGCATTATGTATAAATAATAATAATAATAATAATAATAATAATAATAATAATATAATAATAATTATTATTTTTATTATTATTATTATTAATAATTATAAGAAGAAGAAGAAGTTAAAAAGAAAACGAAATGTAGTAATAAATATTATGACAATTAAACATTATTAATATATAACAATATATAAAACAATAAATATTACATTAATTTACTGTTATGTTTGTTTATAAGAAATGGTTTAATGCATCCTTATGAATTTATTCTAATGGCTGATCTGTTCACAGGATGTCTGCAGAGTTCAGCTGTGTGTGAATGAAGAAGAGTAAATCATGGATCTTCAGAACTCCAGCAGTGGAGCAGGACCCCCTGTCACAAAGTAAATTAAGAGATGAAAATTCAGAACTATGATGCAAAATTACAAACAGTGTGAATTAAGATATATGGTTCAAATTCAGAAACAATGCAAATTCAGAAATGCAATGCAATTAATTAATGCAAACGTAATGCAAATTTAGAAATGAAATACTAATTCAGAAATGCGATAAAAAATCGGAAATAAGATGCAAATTCAGAAATACTATGCAAATTCAGAAAAAATACAAATTCAAAAATAAGATTCAAAATCAAAATGTAAATTCAGAAACAGAATGTGCATTCCAAATGCAATGCAAACTCAGAAATGCAATTAAAATTCAGAAATATGAAGCAAATTCATAAATGCAATGCAATTTATAAAATTCAATGCAAATTTAGAAATACAATGCAAAATCAGAAATGCGATGCAAGTTTAAAAAAATGCTACATTTAGAAATGGAATGTATAGTCAGAAACATGGGGCAAATTCAGAAATGTGATGTAAGTTCAGAAATATGATGCATTTTCAGAAATGGAAGCAAATTTAAAAATATTATGCAAATTTAGAAATGCAATGTAAATTCTGAAATCTGATGCTAATTCAGAAAGGCAGTGTAGATTCAGAAATAAGATGCAAATTGTAAAATTTGATGCAAATTCATAAATGCGATGCAAATTCGAAAATTCTCTATAAATTCAGAAATACTGTGCAAGTTCAAAAATTCTGTACAAATTCAGAAATGTAATGCAAATTCAGAAATATGATGCAAATTAAGAAATATGATGCAAATTCAGAAATATGATGCAAATTCTGAAACTCAAACGCAAATTTGAAAATGCAATGCAAGTTGTGATGTAAAGTATGATTAGAATGTAGAAAATAAATTAATATAATAATCTGAGTCAGTTGAGTCATTAGAACATTTGGAAAAGTTATGGAAAAGTTAGTGTAGAATCTGTGATTGAGTTTTATTTAAGGAAGTCATTACTCCACACTTTACTCTCATCATGGATCATCATGAAGATCTGTTTACAGGGAGAAGAGAGCAGCATCTCCAGCCCCCAGTGGAGTGTCTATGAAGAGTGATTGGTCCATGGTGGAACCTCCAGTGTTCAGCAGTGGAGGAGGAAGCTCTGGGTCTCGGTACATCACTGCACTAAACTACTGTTCTGTTCTGAGAGTGAAGCTCTTCAGTTCCTGATCTTTATTAAAGATGTGCTGTGTGCTGGAGTTTCACTGTGTAAACGCTGGAGTTTCACTGTGTAAACGCTGGAGTTTCACTGTGTAAACGCTGGAGTTTCACTGTGTAAACGCTGGAGTTTCACTGTGTAAACGCTGGAGTTTCACTGTGTAAACGCTGGAGTTTCACTGTGTAAACGCTGGAGTTTCACTGTGTAAACGCTGGAGTTTCACTGTGTAAGCGCTGGAGTTTCACTGTGTAAACGCTGGAGTTTCACTGTGTAAACGCTGGAGTTTCACTGTGTAAATGCTGGAGTTTCACTGTGTAAATGCTGGAGTTTCACTGTGTAAACGCTGGAGTTTCACTGTGTAAACGCTGGAGTTTCACTGTGTAAATGCTGGAGTTTCACTGTGTAAACGCTGGAGTTTCACTGTGTAAATGCTGGAGTTTCACTGTGTAAATGCTGGAGTTTCACTGTGTAAACGCTGGAGTTTCACTGTGTAAACGCTGGAGTTTCACTGTGTAAATGCTGGAGTTTCACTGTGTAAACGCTGGAGTTTCACTGTGTAAATGCTGGAGTTTCACTGTGTAAAGGCTGGAGTTTCACTGTGTAAATCCTGGAGTTTCACTGTGTAAATGCTGGAGTTTCACTGTGTAAATGCTGGAGTTTCACTGTGTAAACGCTGGAGTTTCACTGTGTAAACGCTGGAGTTTCACTGTGTAAACGCTGGAGTTTCACTGTGTTTAATGTTAACAGAACTGAAACCCAGAGAGGAGCTTCTCCAGAACCCAGCTGTGTTTCTATGAAGAGTGACGCATCCATGGGGAATCCTCTTCATTTCAGCAGTGAACCTGTGACCTCTGACCCAAAGTGAGTCAAACATCAAACAACTCAAAAAGACATCAAAGATTTTACTGTAAATTACCTTATTAATACATATAACACACAAACACACAAGCACACACACACACACACACAGCAGTTATCCTTTATGTTGTTCCTCTGCACTGATTTCTCCAAAGAACAATGTTCTAAATCAATAAACATAAGTACATTATTGTAGGTTTATGAAGAGTCTACCCTCTTCTAATCTTTCTGTTATATCAGACAAGAAAACAAAAAAAAAAAAACAACTACAGCCTACAACTACAACTGAGACTGAATGAATAGGAATGAATAAAGTTAAAAAGATAAAAAGACAAAGTAAAAATCTCATTCACCTAGATAGGATAGTCCTTAAATTTAGTAAAGTAGAATTGTTTAAATTATTGCTAAAAAAAAGTAAAGAAAACTTAATAATAATTTTAGTTGTAGGTTTATTTTAACAGATATAATATCCATGATTGAGAGAACGTCTGGGAGGATGTGCTGTGGTCAGATGAAATCAAAATTAAGCTCTTGGGCATCAAATCGATTCACCGTGTTTGGAGGAAGAGAAATACTGGATATGACCCCAAAAACTCCATCTGTTAAACATGGAGGTGGAAACATTCTGCTTTGGGTCTGTTTCTCTACTAAGAGAACATGAGAACTTCACAGCATTGAGGGGCTGATGAACGGATCATGTACAATAGAATTTATAATGAGAACCTCCTGACCTCAGCAGGTTTGATGGGTCTTCCAACATGACAATGACCTAAAACATACGGCCAGGGCAACAAAGGGAGTGATGCAGCCAGTCTCTGGAGCTTAAATTCAAGTTCCCAAGCAACCTTCTCAAAATCTTCAGCATTTGGAGATTTTCTGTAAAGAGGAGTGAAGCCAAAATCCCACCTGAGTTGTGCAAAACCAGGTGTCCAACTAGAAGAAACGTCTGAGCTCTGTGCTTACCAACAGGTGTTTCTTCACCAAGTAATAAGTCAAGTTTGGCTGAGGATCAAATACTTATTTCACCTAATCAAATACAAATTATTATCAGATTTTTGTTGATATTCTGTCTCTCTATGTTAAAATAAACCTACTTTCAAAACCATCAGGGTATCAAATAATTACTATGCCTGCTGTACATCCAGGGTTGGGCAGATCATGTTCTATTAAAAGACATTATTACAACAAAAATTCATTTTGAAAAAATTAGAATACAGTTAGAACAGATTTTACCAATCACACTGGAAAACTATTATTTTAATCCTAAATACATTCACACTGTTGCTGATTGGCACTGTTTATCTGGTCAATATTATGTTAATTTTAGAACAAATTAAACATTGACACAGTTGGTTAAAGCAACAGTGCCTCAAAACTTCATATTCAACAGTAAATCATCATTGTTTACATTTTTATGATTAAGAAACCTTTGGAAATGTGTCGAATTCATGCAGATTTTATCCATTATTTTCTGTTAATTTTATTATCAAGCAAATCTAAGCTTCTAAGTCATCTATTTTTAATCATGTAGATGACAGTGTGGATTTTCTGTTTGTCCGCAGAGAGAAGAACATTAAAATTTTCAAGGAAAAACTGGAGCATGTATTCAAGGTAAATCCTAAACCATAAACATGACCGAGATTTATTTTATTTTTTGTATTGTTTTTAGTTTTAATTCGGTATTTATTATATTCTAATTACATTCATTTTAATTCTGTTTTAAAAGTCATATTTTGTATATCTTTGTATATGAAAGGTCTTGTACAAATAAACTTGCCTTGCCATATTTCTCAGATTAAAATCATTTTAAACTTTTGATAATTTGCTAATAATTAAACTTTTATTAATAATCAGTTCCTGGTGATCAGACTCAGATCAGTGTGTCTCTGATGTTTATCAGATTGTTCTGTAGTCAGATCATCTCTCTCTGTACCGGAACAGCTTTACTGATCCTCTGATCTTCGTTCTTAATCAGGAGCTGCAGCAGAAATTTATCTCTCTAGTGAAGAACGAGCTGAACACATTCAAGAAGCTCCTGAGTCCAGATTACCCAGCATGCTCTGAGAGAGAGGAGGAGGATGAGGATGATCAGAGAGAGGGGGTGCTGAAGATCACACTGCACATCCTGAGGAAGATGAAGGAGAAAGACCTCGCCAACACACTAGAGAGCAGTAAGAGTTCTGGGTCATGACCATCGATACCAACCTGAGTGCTAATCTCTTTCCTCAGTGAACTCCTGCATTTTAATAGGATTAAAACAATGAACTGGATTTATTTAATCATAGGATAATGTATCACAGCATCAGCTGTAGTCCTTAAAATTTACACTTACTGATTTTAACTCTAAAACCACTACAACTGCTACAGAAACACCATATTATAATCATTAATATTAAATTCATTATTTACTGTATCACTTTAATGCATGGTCACAGCTGATCACATGATCCATATTGTCTTCCTCTGTTATCAGAATTGGCCCCGGCGTGTCGACTAAAGCTCAAATCCACACTGAGGAAAAAAGTTCAGAGAATTAATGAAGGAA
This sequence comes from Astyanax mexicanus, assembly GCF_023375975.1. NCBI lineage: Eukaryota > Metazoa > Chordata > Actinopteri > Characiformes > Acestrorhamphidae > Astyanax > Astyanax mexicanus. The sequence continues at coordinate 1,274,198 of NW_026040044.1, forward strand.
TCACAAATCCTGAAACCTCAGTCCTCCTGAATCAGATCTACACAGAGCTCTACATCACACAGGGAGGGGGTGGGGAGATCAATCAGGAACATGAGGTGAGACAGATAGAAGATGCATCCAGGAAAAGGACAACACAGGAGATTCCCATCAAATGTAACGAGATCTTTAAACCATTACCAGAACAGAACCAGTCCATCAGAACTGTGCTGACTAAAGGAGTTGCTGGAATTGGAAAAACAGTCTCTGTGCAGAAGTTCATTCTGGACTGGACTGAAGGAAAAGTAAATCAGGACGTCCTCTTCATTTTCCCTCTTCCTTTTAGAGAACTGAATCTGATGAAGGAGAAGAAGCTCAGTCTGGTGAATCTTCTTCAGCGCTTCTTCCCAAAAACACAAGATTTAAAACCAAGACATTATAAGAGCTCCAAGATCATGTTAATCTTTGATGGTCTGGATGAGTGTCGACTTCCTCTGGATTTCCAGAACAATGAGAACTTGGTGGATATAGAAGAACAAACCTCAGTGGATGTGCTGCTGACAAACCTCATCAAGAAGAACCTGCTTCCATCTGCTCTCCTGTGGATAACTACTCGACCAGCAGCAGCCAATCAGATCCCTCCTGACTGTATAGACCAGGTAACAGAGGTACGAGGGTTCAGTGACCCTCAGAAAGAGGAATACTTCAGGAAAAGGATCAGAGATCAGAGCCTTGCTGAAAGAATCATTACACACATGAAGTCCTCCAGAAGCCTCTACATCATGTGCCACATCCCAGTCTTCTGCTGGATCTCAGCCACTGTTCTAGAGAGGATGTTGGGTGAAGCAGAGGGAGGAGAGATCCCCAAGACTCTGACTCAAATGTTCACACACTTCCTGATCTTTCAGATCAAACACCGCAGCCAGAAGTACCACCATAACAGTGAGGATGATCTTAAGCAGACTAGAAAGATTATTCTGGCTCTGGGAAAACTGGCTTTCCAACAGCTGGAGAAAGGAAACCTGATCTTCTATGAGGAAGATCTGAAAGAGTGCAGCATTGATGTGAAAGAAGTGTTCGTGTACTCAGGAGTGTGCACCCAGATCTTCAGACAGGAATCTGAACTTCACCTGGGAAAGGTCTTCAGCTTTGTACATCTGAGTGTTCAGGAGTTTCTGGCTGCTTTATATGCGTTTCTCTCCTTCATCTCCAACAACAGAAATGTTCTACCTGGAGTTTTGGATTTCTCCAAAAAGAGAAAGATGTCTGACTTCCTGAAGAGAGCCGTGGACGAGGCCTTAAAAAGTAAAAACGGACACCTGGACCTTTTCCTCCGATTTCTTCTGGGTCTCTCACTGAAGTCCAATCAGACTCTCTTACGAGGTCTTCTGATACAGACAGGAAGCATCTCTCACAGTAAAGAGGAAGTAGTGAAGCACATCAAGCAGAAGATCGAGGAGAATCTCTCTCCAGAGAAAACGATCAGTCTGTTCCACTGTCTGAATGAACTGAATGATCATTCTCTAGTGCAGCAAGTCCAACACTACCTGAACAGAGGAGGAGGATCCAGGGATCTCAGAAGAGCTGATCTCTCTCCTGCTCAGTGGTCAGCTGTGGCGTTTGTGATGCTGAATTCAGAAGAGGAGCTGGATGAGTTTGACCTGAGTAAATTTCAGAAATCAGAAGAATGTCTTCTGAGGCTGCTTCCAGTGGTGAAAACATCCAGAAAGATTGTGTGAGTATTTTCATTAATCAGTGTTTCATCTGTGCTGTTTTATATTTTATAGTATATAAAATATACACATGTTTTATATCACATAGTTTCAGATAGAAACATCACAATACAAAAACATCTCTTAAGATAAAATTAACTGTTAAATTCCCCCACCTTTTGGGTTTAGGGGTAAAAGGGGAAATACAACACTATGTATATGGAATAAACTGCCTCTGGATACCTTAAATGTAATAAGGTATTGCCTCTGGAAAATGAGTTGCAGTACACATAATCCTGAGTAAAAACTGGTTCACTAACTTGGTTTTTGGAAGGAGCACAACACAATCTACAAGTACCCGCTCAAATGCTTCATTCATGACAGGTATAGGCAAAATGGAGCTGGGGAACAACCTGGTTAGGCTTCCCAGTAGGGCTGGACCCGAATATTCGGATATTCGCTCGTTGAGTAGGTATTCAGTTTTTAATTTTGGTATTCGGATATTCCTTTTTTTCCTTTTCTAAGCTCCACCTCGCTCTAACATCACACATCACACAATTCCAAAAGCTCAGCTGTTTGGAAGCATTTCAAATTAAGTTTAGACAAGACAAAAGCAGTGTGCCAAATGTGTGATATTCAACTAGCAAACATAGCTTTATGAAGCTGCTTCTGTCTGACATTAAAAGTAATGTTATACATGATAAAAAACTTGCAGGCACTTTGAAACTGATTTATATAATAAACTAGTAATGTGGCAACACTAGGGCCTAAATCAGTTACAGAAAGCCTAGCCTACAGAATGATGTCTGAATGAATGTCCTCTAATCTAATATAATTTAACATGGTCTAAGAATATAAAATAATTTCTAAACAAAAAAATTAACTCAACTCAACTCAACTCAACTTTATTTATAGAGCACTTTAAAAACAACTACAGCTGCTACAAAGTGCTGTACATAGCACATTATAAGATAAGAAACAAAATACTAGAAACAATGACAAATTAAAATATAGGTATCAATAAAAAGTTTCAGATAAATCTAAGAACTAATTAAAGTAAAAGTAAAAACAAAATAAAATAAAAACAGAAATAAAATAAATAAAAATAAATAAAAAATTAAAAAATTAAGTAATTAATAAATAAAACAAGAACAAAGTCTTAAGTTGGGTTAAAAGCCAAGGAATAAAAATGAGTCTTTAGCCTGGTTTTAAACGTGGACAGTGACGGGGCTTGTCTGACATATAGTGGTAGGCCATTCCACAGTTTAGGAGCCGCAATTGAAAAAGCTCTATCCCCTCTAAGCTTGCGTTTTGACCTCAGCACCTCCAGGAGCAGCTGATCAGCTGACCTAAGGTACCGAGCGGGGGCGTGGGGGCAGAGCAGCTCAGTGAGGTAAGGCGGAGCGAGTCCATTTAAAGATTTAAAAACAAATAAAAGAATCTTAAAATGAACTCTAAAATGCACAGGCAGCCAGTGGAGGGAGGCCAGAATGGGAGTAATGTGCTCTCTCTTGCGTGAACCTGTTAAAAGTCGGGCAGCAGCATTTTGCTCTAACTGAAGGCGTTTAAGGGAGGACTGATTGACCCCAAAATATAGTGCATTACAGTAATCCAGCCGGGATGTAATGAAGGCATGGATTACTGTTTCAAAGTGCTCATGTGTGAGAACTGACTTCACTTTTGCCAGCTGCCTAAGGTGGAAGAAGCTGGACTTGACTACTGCACCAATCTGGCGATCCAATTTAAAATCACTGTCCATCTTAAAACCCAGGTTAGAAACTGTAGGTTTCACATACAGCGCCAAGGGGCCCAAATCAACAGGGGGGGCTTCACAAGAACCACTGGGACCAAACACCATCACTTCTGTTTTCTTTTCATTAAAATTCAAAAAGTTTAACGCCATCCAGGCTTTAATGTCATTAAGACATAACAGAAGTGGTTGAATAGAGAAATCGTCTTTCTTCTTTAGCGGCATGTAAATCTGGCTATCATCAGCATAACAATGAAAGGAGACACCATGTTTTCTCAGAATGGAGCCCAATGGGAGCAGATAGAGTGAAAACAGGAGAGGTCCCAAAATTGAGCCCTGTGGAACCCCATATGTCAGTGGAGCTAAGGAAGATTCCGAGCCAGCAAAATGAACACACCAAGTTCTGTCAGATAGATAGGACCTGAACCATTCCAGAGCACTACCATAAATGCCCACTAGGTGCTGCAGACGAGAGACTAAAATGCTATGATCAATTATGTCAAATGCTGCGGTTAAATCCAGCAGTATAAGAATCGCATGGTCCCCTGAATCATTGGCCAGGAGGATATCGTTATAAACCCTAAGCAGCGCTGACTCTGTACTATGTAAGGATTTAAAACCAGATTGAAATATCTCAAGAGTATTATGCTCATCCAGGAAGGATTTTAACTGAGCATAAACTACTTTCTCTAAAATTTTTGAAACAAAAGGCAGCTTGGAGATAGGTCTATAGTTTGCCAATATAGTATGGTCAAGGCCAGGTTTCTTTAGCAGGGGTTGCACTACAGCATGTTTAAAACTAGAAGGCACAACACCAGAGGTCAGACTGCTGTTAATAATGGCCAGAACCTGCGGCCCTATACTATTAATAACCTCTTTAAAAAAGTGAGGGGGTACCGCATCACAGGGAGAACCTGAAGGCTTCATATGACCCACCACATCCTTCAAGTATGTCAGAGTCACAGGCTCAAACCTATCAAACCTAGGCAGGCAGGGGGCAGAGACAGAGGGGTCAGAGGCAGGAGCTGTGATGGGAGCTCTTGCAGTGGCAACCTTATCAATAAAAAAGTGCAGAAAGTTATTGCACATTTCATGGTCTGCTTCCAAGCAGACAGGCTGAGGGGGCTTAAGAACAGAGTCAATGGTTTTAAATAACACCCGTGGGTTATGACGATTTGCCATAATAACGTTTGATAAGTGCTCCCTTTTAGCTTCTTTGATTGTGTTCTGATAAGAACGCCAGCTATCCTTTAAAATTTGAAAAGAGACCTGCAGCTTGTCTTTTTTCCATCTGCGCTCAGCTCTGCGACATTCCCGCCTCGCCTCACGAGCTCGTTCATTAAACCATGGCTCAGGTTTAACTTTAGGCTGTCTGATTTTTAACGGAGCCACTGAGTCGAGTATGGTTCGGCAGGATTGGTTGAACCAGGAGCTGAGCTCCTCCGTATGAACAGAGGCAGAGTCAGGAGTGGAGCAGAGCTGATCGAAGGCAGTGGAGAATTGACCGGCAGTGGAGGAATTAAAACTCCGACAGAGCCAAGCGGGAGCGCAAGATTTAACCGCAGCATGGTATAAAACAACATCAAATAAAACAGACATGTGATCAGAAAACCCAATATCACAGATCTCAACATTTGAAACAGACAAGCCATGAGAAAGTACAAGATCTAGAGTATGGCCATGTTCATGTGTGGGACCCGACACACACTGCTCTAGATTAAAAGAGTCAATAATGTTTAAAAAGTCCTTCACCAGAGGTTTATCAGGACAGCAGACATGAATGTTAAAATCCCCGACAATAAGGACGCGATCGTAGTTTGGCATAAGTCCAGCAAGAAAATCAGAGAAATCGTTTACAAAGTCCTTGTTGTATTTGGGGGGTCGGTAAATAACAGCGCAAAGGACCGGGTCAGAGCGACCCACCTCAAATAAAGTAACTTCAAAGCTGGAAATTGAAGCTGATACAGCGCGCTGTTTACATTTAAAGTCATTTCTAAATACTGTTGCCGTTCCTCCACCACGACCTGACGCCCGCGGGGAATTAAAATAATTACAGCCAGCCGGTAAAAGTTCATTGAGAGCGCTGTACTCACCGGCACTAATCCAGGTCTCGGTCACACAGAGGAAATCCAGGCAGCGAGAGTAAAAAAAGTCCTTCAGGATAAAAGTTTTATTTGCCAGTGATCTGGCGTTCACCAACCCGATCCTGGCAGGAGCTGAGGAGTGGAGTTCGGCGTGTCTGGGAGCCCAGCGCAGCGTCCTCAAGTTGCGGGGATTCACCCCGCGCTGGCGGAGCCGAGGAGAGCAGGAGCGGCGGGGCCGGAGATCTTTGCCTAAGCCGGCGACAGGTACCAGGCAGGTGTCAATGGGTTCCAGAAAACACCGGGACACGACGAATGGAGGAATTAATCCATGTCTTTTTTGAGAGATGGAAGAGGTGCGTGCCAGGCAGAATTTTAGCTTCACCTGTTGACCGCCACGTTTACCGCGACGGCGGCGGCGCTTCCGCCGGGGCGTTGGAGTCGAGGCCCGGTACAGGTGGATTGGTATCCCCGCCAGGGGTGGGGGAAGAGTATTTTGTCCTCCTTGGCAAAACGCACGTATATCACTGACATTATATCTTAGATCCAACAAAGACTGGCGGTCGTACACCAACAAAGACTCAATAAGTGATGTTCCAAAGCTTAACAACACTAACACCACCAAACAGAGAGAGAGCAGACGGCCAGCCACGCACACCGGCGCCATCTTGGTTCAGCCTCACTCCAATTATTTATAAACTTATATACTATTATTATTATTTATAAACTTTATAAACTATTTTATATTGAGCTTATAGCCCAAGTGCAAAAACACAAAAATAAGTAGTACGGCTATGCACTGCACAGTTATTAAACCGAAACAGACCAACATTAACATCATTTACAATGATTTTCCTCTGCTCTAATATAATTAACAATGTTTAAGAATATAAAATACTTTCTGAACAAACGTTTTCTTTTTTTTTTTTTTTAAGCAACAAGTTTTGCTACCCTGTCAAACCGTGCTACCCTAGTGTACATATAAACTTAAAAATTGTTAAACGTAATAAAAGCATTTGTAATACTCAGGCAGATAATAGCAAGGGGTTTTCCAGTTTTTTAATGCACCCAAGAAGAACAAAATTACCATAAAAAATAATAAAAAATGTTTCCGTGCATGTGCACTGGTGTTGAGAAGCACATTTTTTTCGTACTTTAATCTGTTTTTAATCCGTCTTTTTAAAAACGAATATTCGAATATTTGCTACCAATCAGTGCCGAATATCCGGAGCTCAACAAGCGCTATTCGGGCCAGCCCTACTTCCCAGTAATCTGGCAAACGTGACAAGTCTGACAGTAATCTTCCACATCCTTCTTCAACGAAGGCCAGAAGAAGTACTGTATCACTCTGTTGTACATTTTATTTATTCCCAAATGTTCTGACCATGGGTTGTCATGAGCCGTATTTAAGACATGCTCCCTGTAGACTATTGGAGTAACAATCTGATGAACAGTATTTAACTTAATATTTAATTCATTTTTAAGTGTTGACCATTTGTGCATCAGCAAGCCATCATCAAGATAATGCACAACCTGCTGAACAGAAAACTTTGGGTTCTCACTTACCTTAGCAAAAAACTTATTCAGGGAAGCATCTGCTTTGTGTGCTTTGATCAAATCACCACAGCTAAGACCGGTATCTAATTCTTCTACCTTTACTGGTCGAGACTGAACAGACTGACCTTCTGTAAAATAAACGTAAGATCAGGTAACAGGGAACTCCTCTGCATCACATACTACAAAGGTGTCTGACAAATCCAGATCATCCTGCCACTTGCGTGCCTGAGCACGAGTAACAACACTTGCAGGGTAAACAGGGTTCTCAGGATCTGAGTGGGACATAACTGGTGTTTCCACAATCTCTAAAACAGGAAAAACTTTCCCACCTGCAGCATCATTACCTAAAATAATGTGTACCCCCTCCACAGGTAATAAATCAAACACTGCTGGCTTAAAGGGACCAGAAATAAGGTCAGATGAAAGGTACTTTCTTGTACTCCATACTCAGCCCTCTACGCACAGCATATGACCCAGTAAAAGAATCAGATGTAAATGGTAAAACACTGCTTAAAATTAGAGTCTGTGCAGTGCCAGAGTCTCTCAAAATGTTGACCAGTAAAACAACACCATTGTTATCCAGCCTGACCTGTCCACTTACCAGGAAAAGTTTATAGTATGCATCTTCCACAGGCTTCATAACAGGACCTCCAACAGTCACTGTCTTATGCACACGATCAATTAAAGCAACTGGCCTGGAGGAGGTTGAAGACTGCTGTCTATTTTCAGCCTCTTCAGTTTCCTCTTAAGCTCTAAACAGTTTGAAGCAATATGTCGAAGCTAGTGACAATAGTAACACTCTCACCTGTCACCAACATAAGGTAAATAACCACCAGTATGAGAAGATTTACTTCCAGTAACTAAAGAAGACTCTGAGTTGTTTGAGACTGACTTAAACACCTGACGGTGTGTGAGTAAAAACCTGTCAGCAAGTACTGCAGCTTGAGCAACAGTACAGACAGCACGTTCATTCAAATAGACAATGACTTTGTCATGGAGACAGTTTTTAAACTCCTCCAAAAGTATGAATTCACGTAGGGAGTCTAATGTAAATGCTTTGTTTGCACTGCACCATTTATCAAAAAAGAATGGTCTTTTCCCTTACAAATTCAACATGAGTCTGTGATGCTTGCATCTTCAGACCTCATAAACGTTGTCTGTATGCTTCAGGAACTAATTCATAAGCACGCAAAATTGCTGCTTTTACCACATTATACTGCAAACTATCCTGAAGAGATAAAGCAGAGCAAACCTCCTGCGCTTTACCAACCAACATTACATTGCAGTAACAGAGACGACATATCCTTAGGCCAACCCAAAGTCAATGGTATCTGCTCAAAAATGCTAAAATAGGTGTCTATTTCAACTTCCCGAAAGGGTGGAGCCAAAGACATATTTTTACTGACATCAAAAGCAGTAATGTGTGATACTACAGGGAGAGTGACTAAAGGAGGCTGAACAGGTGGATCACTAGACACTGTAGGGTTTGGAACAGGAAAAGACAGTGAATTAGGGTGGTTTGAGGCTCTTAATTATATCTCACGCAACTGTATCACATGTTAATGTTCTAGCTCCAGCTTATGAACAGACAGCTTAAACTCATATTCTTGCCTACAGGCCTCAGCTCTACTCTTTGATTCATACCAGAGACGAGCCAAACGAAACTCCAAGTGAGCATCACCTATTATAAAAAAATCTAGTTCCACCACCACTGTGACTTCCAACCACCTCACACACATGACATAAGTTTTACATTGCAAATACCAGACGAGCGCCCATCTGTTACATTCCCCCACCTTTTGGGTCTAGGGGTAAAAGGGGAAAATGCAAGACTATGTATATGTAATACGGTGCCTGTGAGTGGGATGGAAGGAAGGCCAGAAACAGAGCTTTGCAAATTTAGAAGCTTTTACTGACAAATATGCAAGAATTTACAATTCCAGTATTTACAAAGACAATCCAACATTCAAGGGCGTGAACAAAAGTGGATAGAGATATATTTACAATGTCTATTGAACATAAAAGAAAAGTGTAGGAATGTTAACAGCCTATGGTGGACTATGGAGAGTGCCAAAGAAAAGAAATAACAAAATGCTAACCTGCCTAACCCAAGTGCTAACCTCAACCAAAAATGCATAAATTGGCACCTGCCCCTTACCAAGTGTGTCTATACCAAGAGTATACATACGTGATGCAATGGATGGTGCCCATAACCTCTCCAACCATGTGGGCAAACAGCTTGTCTGAGCTACTTAGAGAGATAGGAGAAAACTCCCAGCACAGAACAGTACTTTACACACTATACAACTCTCTCAGCACAGAACACCCCTTTCTGCAACACACACACACACACACACACACACACAATCACCTCTTTTCAAACCAGAGAGCCCGCCTTCTCCCTAAGTGGACTTCACCCCATTGGTAGAACAGGTGTTGATTATTCCGCCAACAAAGTGCACACACCTGGAGAGAGAGAGTGGCTCATGACAGAGGAGGGAAGAAAACAGAAAGAACAGAAAAGACGTGCCTTTGTGTACGTAACATTAACAAACAGGTTGAAAAAACATATATACATATTTTGTATATATAGTTTGCATTACTGTTTTGTTTTCTTAAAACTGTCTTTAAAACCTGTTCTGAATTGAGTTTTAAATATTTCTGTAAACCACGTTGAATTGTCTCTGTGTATAAAAGGTGCTATACAAATAAACTTGCCTTGTCTTATGGAAGTGATGAAGAATGGCTAACACTGGAAGTAAGAGGTCATCACTTAAGATCACTTAATATGAAATGAACAAACAGGTTAAAAAATATAATAATATAATATAATCATTTAATATGTAATTTAATATACAATCTTATCGAATTAACCACAGAAATACAAAATAATAATTGAACTGGGACCAGAACTGGCAGCCTCTGGTGTTTAAGATCACAAAGTTCTTTAGTTAAGTAAATGTTTGTGAAACATTCTTTAATTAACCATAAATCTTAAGTATGAATTTATCAACTACTTAGCATTAAAAGCTTCTGGGAAATGCACCCCTGCACAGTAGAATTGAAAGTTTCTATTAAGGGCTTCGCAATAAAAATATGTTTTAGGCAGATTGATGTATTCAGTGTCAATATTATTCTTTAATTTAATAATTATTCATAATTGGGCAGCAGTTTCAATATTCTTAACAGTATACTCAAGTCATTAAGTACAGCTTCTTCTTTCATCTGATGTCTTCTGTCAATTCAGAAGTGCTCTACCATCTAAATGTTTTGTTTGAAATGCAATAACAGGATGACAGTGTACACTTAATGCAATTAAACTCTTTGTGTGCAATTAAAGTATAATTAATACAAAGAGTTGTTCAAATTTAGGATTAGTGAGCAGTTTACTTTTTCACAAGAATAAGCTCTTCACTTTTCCAATAAATAAACATAATCACTGGGACTGTGAAATTCAGTACTTACATTTTTACATCCATTTTTTTATCCAGATTTTGACAGTGGTATCAAAACATGAACATGTTCACAGTAAATTACTGAAAGAAAAATAGAAGGGTGTATTGATATATTTTTTTATTGTATGAAATTTAGACTAAATATATTTGAAGATGAAAATATGATAGTACAATGTTTAAAGAAGCTCTGTGTGTGATGGTTAAATTCTGTTCTCTGAGGAGGTTTCTCTTTCTCTCTGCAGGGTGTATGATTGCAGTATTACAGAGAAAGGCTGTTCTGCTCTGTTTTCAGCTCTGAAATTAAACCCCTCCCACCTGAGAGAACTGAGTCTGAACCGCAATAAACCAGGAGATTCAGGAGTGAAGCTGCTCTCTGAAATACTGAAGGATCCTCACTGTAAACTGGAGAAACTACAGTGAGTTACTGACTTACACACACACACTAACACACACACACACTCACACACACACATAATCTCACACACACACACTCACACACAAACACACACACTAACACACACACACACACACTCACACACACTAACACACACTAACACACACACACACTCTCACACACACTCACACACACACACACACACACACTCACACACACTCTCACACACACTAACACACACACACACACTCACACACACTCTCACACACACACACACACACTCACACACTCTCTCACACACACACACACACACACACTCACACACACTCTCACACACTCACACACAAACACACACACACACACACACACACACACACACACACACTCACACACACACCCACACACACACTCACACACACACATAATCTCACACACACACTCACACACACACTCACACAAAAACACACACACACACACTCTCACACACACACATACTCACACACACACACACACACACACTCTCACACACACACTCACACACACCTACACACTCACACACACATTCTCACACACACACACACACAATCTCACACACACACACACACACACACTCTCACACTCACACACACACACACACTCACACACACATACTCACACACACCTACACACACACACACACACACAATCTCACACACACACACACTCTCACACTCACACACACACAGTCACATACACACACACACACACACACACTCACTCACACTAACACACACACACACACACACACACACAATCTCACACACACACACACTCTCACACTCACACACACACAGTCACATACACACACACACACACACACACTCACTCACACTAACACACACACACTCACATACACACACACACTCACACACACTAACACACACACTCACTCTCACACTAACACACACACACACACACTCTAACACTCACACACACACACTCTCACACTAACACACACACATACTTGTTTCTGTGCATTGTGGGGTCACCTGATGGAATTGTTACATTGTGGGGGCCACCCTTTCCCAAGGTCCTACAGACTTGAAAAAAATCATGCTTTATCAAAATGCACCTGTGAATTGTAAGATCATTTCAAAAATCAATTATCTCACAAAAAGGGATTCTGACCTGAACAGGTGGTGAGTTGTGGGGACACTTAGGACATTTCAGGTTTTGAGCACATCTGGGGACCATCATTACACAAATTACTTGTTTTCATTATTTATGGGGTCCAGTTTGTCCACTTTCATATTAAGACATATCAATGTTTTTTCTTGTTAATAGAGCAAGAATTACTAATCCATATAAACACATTTCTGTAAAGACTAGTTTATTTGTAAAATAAAGCTAAGGGATATACAAATTAATAGTAAGAAATTTTGTCCACAAGTCCAAAAAAAACCCTCACATAAATAAGTATCTGCAATGCAAAAAGGATTTAATTTAAAAAAAAATAAAACTTAAAAACATATGTATAAAATAACATCATGCCTGAAAAGGGTCATTAAAAACAGTAGACCTGTCTGTAACAGTGTCGTTAACAACATGTCTAAAACCACTTCATGTAACAATGTATGTAAAAAAGCATGTGCATAACGAAACATTGGTAACACTTTATGTAATAGCACGTCTTTAACAGATAAAGTCTCCAACATGTTAGAGCTGGTTTGTAATATCATGTCTTTAGATGTTCTTACGAGCACAAATGTGAAGCTTGCGAGCAAAAAAAAAAAAAAAAAAAGGCAAACCTGAGTGCGCTGAAGAGAATATCCCTCTCAAGCTTCATTTATCTCCTCTCTGGTGTTTTTTTTCTCTACATTTCACAGTTCTCCTGGCACGCTATGCAAATTACCTGCGGCTGTTGTTTTTGCTCAAGTGAGTTTTTTTGCACTCTAGTTTTAAAAGGGGTGCTTTTGACAGTTTTGGGGCGGGGTCAGAGTCACCTTCCTCAGCGAATACTATTGGCTGATACCTGCAGGATTTGTGACGGACCGTCTACCCACAAGAGCCGGAGGAGGGCGGAAAAAGGAGGACAGCAGGAGAGTTGGCTCACTAGCTATGCTAACATCCAAACAACCCGCTCTCCAACACCGTTAGTCCGGGTTAGTGACCGGCTCTCCAACGCTGTAAGCCCGGGTTTAGTGCCCATAGTGACTGTCTCTCTCGGTCAGTGCCAGGAGCAACCGTCTCTCTCGTTCAGCGCCAGGAGCAACCGGCTCTCTCGTTCAGCGCCAGGAGCGAGCGGCTCTCTGACGCTATTAGTCCAGGTTTTGTGCCCGGGGTGACCGGCTCTCTCGTTCAGTGCCAGGAGTGACCTGCTCTTCTCCTGGTGGTCGCTTCTAGTGCTGAACGAGAGAGCCGGTTGCTCCTGGCACTAAACCCGGACTAATAGCGTCAGAGAGCCGGTCAACCCGGGCACTGAACCCGGACTAACAGCGTCAGAGAGCCGGTCGCTCCTGGTGCTGAACGAGAGAGCCGGTCACTCCGGGCACTAAACCCGGACTAACAGCGTTGGAGACGGATTGTTGGATGTTTTGGATGTGGGTAGAGGGTCCGTCCCAAACCCTGGAAATATCAGCCAATAGTATTCGCTGAGGAAGGTGACTCTGACCCCACCCCCAAACTGTCAAAACCACCCCTTTTAAAGGGGGCATGAAACATTTCAGTTTATACAAGTTTTCTAAGGGATTAAATATAATGGAATTTATTTGGGGGGAATTTTTTTATATAAAATGTTTACACACTAAATTATAATATATTTATGTTTGTTATGTTTGAGCTAGGGCGCCGCCATGTTGCCCGTGCAGCACTGGTGACGTCACGAGGTTGGTTGGTTTAAGATCCCAGGCATATAGCTAGAGGAAAAGAGCTTGTTGTTTGTGGAGATTATGGATGAAGACGAAGCTGAACTAGGCTAACATGGAGCATTTACTCAGAGATCTTTCCTGTATAAACCTGAGCAGAACTTTTCAGATGCTTTTCTGAGAGAGAGACGTTTTGGAGGTGTCTATTCTCTCTCTACGTGGAGCCGTGCAGAACCCTGCAGCCCGTCAACAGCAGGTAACCTACTGCCATCCAGTTAACCAGCTATTTTATATACATTTAGCTATTTAACATGTAAAGTCCAAAGTTCATTAAGACTGAATGAAACATACATGATTTAAGTGGATATTGAAACACCCAGGCGCTGTTTGGTTGATAAACCGTTCAGTTTAGAAGTTAGAAAGCTTACTGGGTAGCTTCATCTAGTTAGCGTTGGTTAGTTAGCTAGCGTTGGCTAGCTATGGTAAGATAGCTAGAAAAGTAGCTAACGCTAGCTATGTTATCTTTAAATTGTCAGTTTATCTAGACTTTCGGTAACGGTACCTCTCGGTGCTCTGCTGGGTTGGCGCAGTGTTTGGCTCGTACAGCTGCTGCTCTCATTGTAACGTTACCCTCAGTCGGACGGTCTGTACATTCCAGCTGATCAGAGGAAAAATAAAAAACGGAGGAAAAAAGCCTCGGACTTCAGCTTATTTTTCCAGCGCTAATGCTCCTGACTCAAACCCCTCTCCTTCACATAGTCCAGGTCTAGAAAGTGCTCGCCACTAAACTCTAGCACCCCTGCAGCTAACCGGAGGATTCTCGCGAGCCACCGCTGAAGAATAGCTGACCGAGGCGAGGTATGAAAGTGAAAGTAAATATTTCTCATTCCTCACCCTATTAAATTTCACTACTCCCAGTATTACTACACACAGGGACAATACAAAAGTGCCCCCCCCCCCCCCCCCCCCCCCCCCCCCCGCTCTGCATTGAGTTTTGGTTTGGATTTTATTAGCTATTGAGGGATTAATTTACGGTATACTCATGGATTATAGTAGTGAGGCGTTCGGGAACCAACCTCGTGACGTCACTTTCAGCGCTGGGACAAGATGGCGCTGCCCTTACTTAAAAAAATGACATTAGATTGCTTATTATTTTAATTCCGCTTCACTGACAACTGTTAAACTTATAAAATTTGTTAGAGGGAAAATACATCTTGTGAATTATACTAAATACTTGAAGTGTTTCATGTCCCCTTTAAAACTCCAGCACAAAAAACTCACTTGAGCAAAAACAACAGCCGCAGGTAATTCGCATAGCGTGCAAGGAGAACTGTGAAATGTAGAGAAAAAAAAACACCAGAGAGGAGATAAATGAAGCTCGAGAGCGATATTCTCTTCAGCGCAAACTAGATTCCCTTTTTTTGGTCGCAGCACCGCGAGAATTAAATTTACAAATGCAAAATGTTAAAACATGCTGGTCAATTTTTTTTTAACTGTTCACTCAATGTGCCTGTCTCTGTAGTGCCGTGATGCAATTTTTGACATAAAACTTAATGGTTAACTAGTCTGTTTTTAAGAGCCTGTGGTTCAGCTTGTAAACACCAAACACACTCCACTTTTCCAGGCACTTTCCATTTGTTAAGGAACCTCATCATGTGCTTCTCCCCAGCTTGGATTTCATCAGTGCTCCAAGGTGTTTTCGTACAGGGACCTATAAAATAAAATAAAAATTAAACATTTTTGCATATAGTGTCTTACAGGCTCAGATCTTTAATAAAATCTGCATTTGCCACAACCGGTATTAGTTCTTACAGAACAGATTGTCCACTCTTTGCTTTTACTTTACACCGTAAGAGGCCTTTTGAAGGTGAAAATAATTTGATCTTAAAATGAATGTGACCTGCAGAGTCGCTGCCATGATTGTCTGAGTCATGTCTAACAAGAAAATAGGGTGTTTATACTGCCAGACCTGACAGTGTGTAACCGTTACCAACTTTACAGATTAAATTAGTAAATAAGGATGATATAACAAACTCATTAGAAGCACTAAAATACATCAATCATAGGATAACTTACACTGTTGTTCAAAAATTAAGACCATGCTAAGTCCTGCTGGTCTTCTACACTAGATAGAGGAAGTCAATAGAGAGACACGGACCCCACCATGCCAGACCTGACAGTGTGTAACTGTTACCAACCTTAAAAGTAGAAGCAGCTTTGGCAGTCTTCTCAGCTCCTGAAGTCAAGTGGGATGTTTTAAACGCATCCATTGTGTGAGAGAGGATCCCGTTAGCAGGCTAAAGGAATTCCAAGAGAAAAGAATATCAATTAATGACTGTTCTGCTGGATCAGACTGACCATAGGTGACCCTACTACACTAAATTTGGCACTGATGACATTGTTTTACGAACATGAAAAAGATTTTATCCACTTATACAACAAAAATATAAAAGCATGACAAATCTATAGCACCGTTATTTCACAAAACACAAGCAATGGCGATTTTAAAAACTTACCACCACTGTTTATTCTGAAAAAAAAAATAGACCGTATTTTGGGAGACCTTCCTCCTCCTCTCAGATTCCAGAAAATCTATTAGTTCCCCCCCTGTATTCAGCCACAAACTCTCCTTTATTGATAGACTCCAGGGCAAATACTCCACGACCTGTCAGAGAGGAAAAATAAAGATCAACATGTAGTTGTATAGCAACAGCTGTAATATAGTGAGAAAAATGTCCTACATACTGTTTGGACAGCTTGACCAATAAACATACACACATTAGGGTTGGTGTTTTTATGGTAGCATGCTATGGCCAAATTGCACAACTCGTCAGACACAAATCAAGTTACGATGCTTAGGAAAGAATTCTACTCCATAGAGAGGTTCACTACTCTCTATGGAACTAAACACATTACAAGTGTAGTCTAACTTACACTCAAACAGTGCACCAAATGTTAATTATAAAAATATGCAGCCTCTAACAAACATAATATAATATCATTGTTGCCTGGTTGCAGTCTCGTAGCTAAAAAATTATTAAAACCCCTTAATGCAGATGCAAGTTTATGCCAATTTTCATGTGATTTGCACTACTTCACTGTGAAACTGATTATCCTTAGTTTATGTATAGTACAATGATCATTCAGGGCTTAAATTATGAAGACACTTGGGCCAAAACATTAATTCACCCTGGTATTTAATTTCATTAAAACATTTATATTAGAAAATATCAAATGCAGAAGAAAATTTCCAAAACAAAAAAAAAGAGTTTGTTGTTTTTGACATTTACAATGTGTGTGTAGAAGTTGGAGATAAAAAATTCAATCCTGTTCTATATTTCTTGATTCAACAGGGTGTAACAAATTCAACTCTGTTGAAAAAAATTATAACACCTGTCTACCAGACGTCACCAAAGATCATTATATGTCCAATTATACTTATGCAGAACGGGCCCACCGGCGGGCCGGCTAGATGGCGCTTCTGCAGTAAGAGGCTACAAAGACCATTAAAGACAAATGTGCAAGTGTTTTCCACAAATTTAGACCAAATTACATTGCCAATAACGTTGATAAATATGCTAAATTTCACATATTAAAACACAGTGGTTGAATATATTTTAGAAACAGCACCAAACTGGATGCAATATGAATGTCTATGCTAGTGATGCAAACAACTAATTAGATTACTAGATATACTAGCCAATGTACATACACTTGTTTTCATAATTTACATCACACTTACCTTTGTAAGGGTTGAATTTCCTGCTCTGGAGTAAATGAGTCTTGTCTGTTCCACTGATGACTTGCTGCACTGCATCGTCAACTGGTTTTCTTCTTCTTTTCTTCATTATGCTCTATTTGTAATTAGGCATAAATGATGCATTCAGTCGTAATTTAGTAATTCATAAACGCAATAAAATACTTCACACCCTCTCTCTCCAAGTCTTAAGCCAACTGTTAGTTCTACGGGGCGCTCACATCAACCTAACCAGCTTAACTCCAATGTTTTTCTCCCTCCATCTCTTCTCAATGAGCACAACCCTTTAAAACTCACATTATAGCCCAAAATCATCCAAACTCCTGCCCAACTCACTTTCCCTCTCTAATGCTAACCACAAGTTATAAACCTCTTATAGCAGTTAAGCAGTTTATTTATATTTTTGGATATCATTTTAATTATATTTTCTGAAATAAATTTACTTATATTAGCTGATATTAATCCAACGTTAAGACAAAAAAGAGAGCACACTGGAGAGATTTAAAGCTGTGCTTGACCTTACCACGAGTCGGTCCGCCATTAGGTGACCAATTTGCGAAGTAACAAGGCATTATAGGAGTTGTAGTTTCTTTGTTTTTCTACGTCCCATTCCTTCCATTAATTTTAGACCATGAAAAACTACAGCCACCATTTTAATTACATTTATCTCAATCTGTACACGGACGAAGCTGTTGGCTTGCTCATAATTTTAAAACAGCGAGTATACACAGTAGCACTGTTAGTCTTCAGCAAAAACAAGCCCAACATGAAATTATATAAATCAAAATACAGCATCAGTAAAAACCTAAAATCTAAAGTCCTGCATTTTAAACTAAGCTAATAAAACCTGTATTACACACTATGAAGTTATGTTTTAAGAGGCAAATTAGACTAGATTACACAAAATGAAACGTTACTTACTAAATACGTGCGATCTAAACGAGCTGAGAAGTAAACAGACCCGCAAGCAAGTATTCCGGGATTTCGTTCCAGTGGTGGTTATTCCATGATGTTGTTTTTTTAAACAGCATTTACAACACCTGTCCACCAGGCGTCTCCAGAGACCATGCTATGCGCAATTAAAAGAACTGTTCAAAATAAATACTTTTCCGGCATGTTTTTATAAAGTTTTTTTTTTATTTTAGAGTAATTATCCTCATGGCTATGATGTTCAGAACTGTTTAATTTCTAAAACCACTCCAGAAAAATAAATATATACACCTTAAACATAGCTAGTATGGAGAGCTGAATGGGAAACAGTCCCCGCCCCCGTGTTGTAGGTGACCAATCGGGGCAAGTGACCTAGCTACATGTTCCTGTAATTGAGTAAGATTGGCTAGGATTGGCTGAGTATGATTTTTGGGCTCTGTCCGAATATCAATGTCGAAGCACGTTTAGGCTGCCTACGAATACGACGCGTTCCATCGCGCACGGCATTGGGGGGAAAGGCGGTGATTTAAACAAATACAGGTGTTTTTAGCCAATGACAGTGGCTGAATCTAAAAGAAGACACCCCTAGCTTGGTGTTTACAGAAGACACAGCGGAAACAGTGTACATCGCGTGTTCGCTGACTGCGTGGGGATATCAGGTTACGGTTATGTTGGAAATAAGACTGTTATGGGAAGACGTAAATAGGCGATTACAGGACTTTACGGACATTTAATCTGCTGTTCAGCGGTGCTGTGGAGATGCTGTGAAGGTAAATAAATTTTGTGTGAAGAAATCTGAAGTTATTATTATTACCTCATTAGCATATTTGTGTTGTTGGGGAGGTGAGTCCTTGTGTAAACAGTAGGGAATAACAGGCTGCTTTCAGACCGAGATTTCTGGCGATAGATTGGGTGTAGATGGCCGAGAAAAAAAGTAAGTTTGTGTTTTGGACGCTGTGTTAAAAATATTTTACTGTATTCTACTGTGTAAATATATGCAGAACTGGAGAGCGCTTCTGCAGTAAGAGGTTAAACCAGTTTAAATAACAACATCCTAAACTGGCCAGGGTGTTTATTTTAACATGATGATTCTTTTGAGACAGACGCCTTTTGGTTGAAAAATAACTAAAAAAAAAACTTTATTTTTAATAATTTCATGTGGGAGTCATACTTTGATAAAATACATTCCCCACCTCAGGCTTTAGATCCCAAGTAATATTAGGCATCAAGTGTCGCTCTCAGGACCGAAACGTATTGCAAATGGAGTGTATTTTTTAGCTTTCCAGCATCACAGGTCAACTATATTAAACATTACCCAATGTGAGAGCGAAATAAAATATTTAAACACACAAAAAAATAGCTTTACTGTTTTACACTAGTCACCAGAAACAATTTAATAATATATAACTAACTAACCTAGCTTTAATTTATAAGTTATAACTAACTGACCTAGCTTTAATTTACAAGTTATAACTAGCTAACCTAGCTTTAATTTATAATTTATAACTAGCTAACCTAGCTTTAATTTATATTTATGACTAACTAACCTAGCTTTAATTTATAAGTTATGACTGATTAGCCTAGCTTTAATTTATAAGTTATGACTGATTAGCCTAGCTTTAATTTATAAGTTATGACTGATTAGCCTAGCTTTAATTTATACATTATGACTGGTTAACCTAGACAAAACACTACTATGAATGTTTCTGGTGATTAGTGTAAAACAGTAAAGCTATTAAACATACAGCTACTCCAGCTAATACTGTTTTACTCTAATCACCGGAAACATTTCATAGTAGTTTTTTTGTCTAGGTTAACTTATAAATCAAAGCTAGGTTAGCTAGTTATAACTTGTAAATTAAAGCTAGGTTAGCTAGTTATGAACTATAAATTAAAGCTAGATTAGCTAGTTATAACTTGTAAATTAAGGCTAGGTTAGCTAGTTATAAATTATAAATTAAAGCTAGGTTAGCTAGTTATAACTTATAAATTAAAGCTAGGTTAGCTAGTGATAAATTATACATTTAAGCTAGGTTAGCTAGTTATAACTTATAAATTAAAGCTAGGTTAGCTAGTTATAACTTATAAATTAAAGCTAGGTTAGCTAGTGATAAATTATAAATTTAAGCTAGGTTAGCTAGTTATAACTTGTAAATTAAGGCTAGGTTAGCTAGTTATAAATTATAAATTTAAGCTAGGTTAGCTAGTTATAACTTGTAAATTAAGGCTAGGTTAGCTAGTGATAAATTATAAATTAAAATTAGGTTAGCTAGTTATAACTTATAAATTAAAGCTAGGTTAGCTAGTGATAAATTATACATTTAAGCTAGGTTAGCTAGTTATAACTTATAAATTAAAGCTAGGTTAGCTAGTTATAACTTATAAATTAAAGCTAGGTTAGCTAGTGATAAATTATAAATTTAAGCTAGGTTAGCTAGTTATAACTTGTAAATTAAGGCTAGGTTAGCTAGTTATAAATTATAAATTTAAGCTAGGTTAGCTAGTTATAACTTGTAAATTAAGGCTAGGTTAGCTAGTGATAAATTATAAATTAAAATTAGGTTAGCTAGTTATAACTTATAAATTAAAGCTAGGTTAGCTAGTTATAAATTATAAATTTGAGCTAGGTTAGCTAGGTATAACTTATAAATTAAAGCTAGGTTAGCTATTTATAACTTATACATTAAAGCTAGGTTAGCTAGTTATAAATTATACATTTAAGCTAGGTTAGCTAGTTATAACTTATAAATTAAAGCTAGGTTAGCTAGTTATAACTTATAAATTAAAGTTAGGTTAGCTAGTTATAAATTATAAATTTGAGCTAGGTTAGCTAGGTATAACTTATAAATTAAAGCTAGGTTAGCTATTTATAACTTATACATTAAAGCTAGGTTAGCTAGTTATAAATTATACATTTAAGCTAGGTTAGCTTGTTATAAATTATAAATTTAAGCTAGGTTAGCTAGTTATATATTATTAAATTAAAGCTAGGTTAGCTAGTTATAACTTATAAATTAAAGTTAGGTTAGCTAGTTATAAATTATACATTTAAGCTAGGTTAGCTAGTTATATATTATTTAATTAAACCTAGGTTAGCTAGTTATATATTATTAAATTAATGCTAGGTTAGCTAGTTATAACTTATAAATTAAAGCTAGGTTAGCTAGTTATAACTTATAAATTAAAGTTAGGTTAGCTAGTTATAAATTATGAATTTAAGCTAGGTTAGCTAGTTATATATTATTTTATTAAAGCTAGGTTAGCTAGTTATATATTATTAAATTAATGCTAGGTTAGCTAGTCATAACTTATAAATTAAAGCTAGGTTAGCTAATTCAGCTAGCCCAGCTAATACAGCTACCCATGCTAACACAGCTACCTGGTTTATGCAGCTAGCCTAGCTAATACAGCTACCACCATATTACTATATGTTAGTTTTCTTTGTATTTGACCTTTTTTGAATCAAAATACTAAATAATAACCATAAACTATTACTTCATTAATATTATAAATGTTTTTCATTTGTTTTACCTCAGTGTTGCAGTGATTAGCACTGTGTTGTAGCTCTTCTCATTGACAGAGTGTGTATAGGCTGCATCGCCCCCCCACTCAGGAGTGTGTGGATGCAATACCACCAATAACCTCCAGGAGCGCTAGTGAGCAGCGGCCACACACACTCTCACACACATGTGTCGTAATTTTGTGCATGGTGGGGTAAAAAAAAAACCTCACCACCCATATCAGCATGGCCTTCTGAGTCAACAGGTGCATTTTGAGTGAAAACACTCACGGACCCCACACCGTGAGTGTGCTAACATGTTGTGGACCCCTCCATGTAATAAAAACAAACACACTAACACACACACACACACTCTAACACACACACACACTCTCACACTAACACACACTCACACACACTAACACACACACACTCACATATACACACTCACACACACACTCTCACACACACAATCACACACACACTCACACACTAACACACACTCACACACACACACACACTCACACTAACACACACACTCACACTAACACACACACTCACACACACACACTCACACACACACACTCTAACACACACACACACTCTCACACTAACACACACTCACACACACTAACACACACACACTCACATATACACACTCACACACACACTCTCACACACACAATCACACACACACTCACACACTAACACACACTCACACACACACACACACTCACACTAACACACACACTCACACTAACACACACACTCACACACACACACACACACACACTCACACTAACACACACTCACACACACTAACACACAATCACACACACTCACACACACACTCACACACACTGACATACACACACACACTCTCACACGCTAACACACACTCACACACACACACTCTCACACACACACTCACACACACACACACTAACACACACACACTCACACACACTCACACACACACTCACACACACACACACTCAAACATAGTGGTGTGTGATGTGAGGATAAATATCGTGGGGATGATAGAAAAGTGTCTATGGTGCTATTTACCTTCTATCCTCCCCATCGTTTCTACAGTAATTTCATCAATGATTTATGCAAATATATAAAGTAGGCTAGAATAAAATGTATTGGCGTTAGGGTTGGGTTTCTATCCTGGTTTTCTATTTTTGGTGAGGATCTTGGACGGGTTTTATGTGGTACACGGCGCTCTGTTGTGTATTTTTACACTTTAATTATTTCACTAGAACCGTCACGCTGCCGCTGCTCCTTCCTGTTGCATCTCATAGCGCTGGTAAAGCTTTATATTCTGTCTTTATGCTACTGCTTTGAGGATTCACTATTTCGTTTTGATCTTTTAGAATTCATTAGATTATATTTCTTTTAGCATTTTGAGCTTAGTTTAGTTGGTTATTTTCCTATTTTATATCTATTTTTCTGTTTTTAATTAACAGTTTTTTTTTATTAATTGTTGCTGCCTTCTTTGGTATTTAGCATACAGAACGTCTTACTGGTCTTTTCAATGAATGTTGATTTAATAATTTAATAGCTGTATCTATTTTAACTATTTTAAGCCAGACAGACACTGTGTGATTCTTTTAAGAAGCACCAAATCCCCGCGAGCCGCGCACCCATTAATCCAACTGCGGAGCTTTAAACGCACGGATGAGCTCGGGTTCAGGAAGACAATCTAAACTCTAGTATGCAGAACTATATTATTATTGTTATTAATTTTCCATTCTTTTAAATAGCAGGATACTTTGACTTTTATTTCTCTGCCCGGACCCGACCCGAGATTTCCCGTCCCTTTTTAGGAAATAGTCTGTGATGTCACAGTACTTAAAAGAAAAAAATAAAATGAACTGAAATTACAGATTAAATACCCTCATTTTCGTGTTTGTTAATTTATTTATATTTTATTTATATAATTTTTTGTATATCGTGATATATATCGTTATCGTGATATAAAAAATTCCATATCGTGATATATGATTTTTCCCATATCGCCCAGCACTACTCAAACACATATACACACATACAGACACACACACTCTCTCTCTCTCACACACACACTCACACACACAGACAGACTCACACACTAACACACACACACACACACTCATACACACACACACACACACATACACACACTTACACACACACACACTCAAAGATGATTACATTAATATTTATATGTATTGATTTGGGTCATTGTATCACTGTTTTACTGCTGAATCCAGATCTTATGTGTGTTTCATTGATTAGGTGAGTTTTTACACTCCTAGTGTGTGAATTTAACTGTGTAACTCGTCTGTTGTACTTTTCTCTCCTTCTCTCTGCAGGCTGGAGTGGTGCAGTATTACAGGAGAAGGCTGTGCTGCTCTGGTTTCAGCTCTGAAATTAAACCCCTCCCACCTGAGAGAACTGAATCTGAACGACAATAATCCAGGAGATTCAGGAGTGAAGCTGCTCTCTGATCTACTGAAGGATCCTCACTTTAAACTGGAGAAACTACAGTGAGTTACTGACTTACACACACACACACACACACTCACACACACTAACACACACACACACACACACACACACACTAACACACACACACACACACACACACACACACACACTAACACACACACACACACACACACACACACACTAACACACACACACACACACACACACACACTAACACACACACACACACACACACACACACACTCACACACACACACACACTCACACACACACACACACACACATACTCACACACACACTTTTCTACAATTGCGTATAAGTGAGGACCGGGTAAAAGCCCCGGTGAACTGAAGACCATAGTTTCTGCAGTAGTTAGAGAGCAGCAGTTCGAGTGTTTAGCCTCTAGATGTCGTCCAGATGCGGGTCATCACTTCAAACTGAGACTTAACCAATCAGCTGCAGAGTTAGCAAAAAAGTTTTTCACCACAGGAGTGAGGACATGAGCGGTTACTAGGCAGAATATGCAAATACCTTATTATGAATCTGCGCATAAACCTCAGCACCGCCCCCAGCGGTGCAAATATTTTTACAATAGAAATACACTCTGAAAATATCCTAACCACCGAATACCTTTAGAGTTCTGGTTTAGAGTGATTATTAAATACTGGACTTTATCTGCACTTTATTTGCGCGGGTCAGCGGTTAGCATAGCCGCTAGCGCTTCACTAGGCCATTACGCTCCGAGAAGAAGAAGCCCGCCTACAAGTCTGTCTGACGAATAGCGACCGAATATCTACAGGTTCCATCCAATCCGGTTCTAGAAATGGTCTCAGTGAACGTCTGATCTGCAGAAACAGCGTTTCTGATAGGCTAAATCCTCCGTCCGTTAAAGCACGGCGCTTTACCCGCGTTGGACCGGAGCGCGTTCAAAATTCCCCCGCGAGCCCGCGGCGGGATAATAATAATACACATTAACACTGACCCCAGTTAAACCAGTTCACCAACACCACCGTGGCCAGGTATTAGACCAATCAAACACGCGGCCTGCACTGCTAAGTTACCGTGTACTGACCACACAGCTACCCGAACACAGGGTCAGCGCCGCTGCTGACCACACACAGCTACCCGAACACAGGGTCAGCGCCGCTGCTGACCACACAGCTACCCGAACACAGGGTCAGCGCTGCTGCTGACCACACAGCTACCCGAACACAGGGTCAGCGCCGCTGCTGACCACACAGCTACCCGAACACAGGGTCAGCGCTGCTGCTGACCACACAGCTACCCGAACACAGGGTCAGCGCCGCTGCTGACCACACAGCTACCCGAACACAGGGTCAGCGCCGCTGCTGACCACACAGCTACCCAAACACAGGGTCAGTGCCGCTGCTGACCACACAGCTACCCAAACACAGGGTCAGCGCCGCTGCTGACCACACAGCTACCCAAACACAGGGTCAGCGCCGCTGCTGACCACACAGCTACCCGAACACAGGGTCAGCGCCGCTGCTGACCGCACACAGCTACCCAAACACGGCGGTCAGGGTCCCCCAGCTCAGACTGCGCAGCGGCGGCCATTAAATACAGTTTATCTTACCTTTAATAGAAGCTGTAGCGATGAAAACGGCTTTACACTGCCGACAGGTCCATTCAGTAACAAAGCAGCAGCGGCTCTTCCAGTAAACACCCGAAAGTGGCTGTAACCCGTCCGTTACAGCAAAGTTTCTTCCGTTTAAAAGTTTAGTCCGCGGCGCTCGTTCACCGTTTAGCGACGTGTCGTTCGCGAATATTCCGGTTCTAAGAGCCGGCTCTTTGAAGTGAACGATTGGAACCGGCTCCACAATGGGAGCCATTTTAGGATCCTATTTGGGAACTGTTCTTTTCCTTCAGTATCTCGCTGTCCCTCCGCCTTCACAACATTTTCCTAGATGATTTTTTCATTATATAATGTAATAATGGTGCAATACCTAAATAACATCTGGATAACAGTGTTACAGAGCAAAATAACAATCCAGTAATAAACTGACTAATCTATAACCAGGGTTCATACACCTTTAACAAGGTAAAAATCAAGCACTTTTCAAGGCCCATTTTTAAGTTTTTCCAGCACCTTTCAGCTGTCGTGAGTTAATAACGATGATCTCAAAACTGCGATTCAGCGACAATCAATATATCTCAAAACTATTCCACACTTCACAGCAACTATACTACTGAGAAAAAATAGCAGGAATTATGCATTTATTTGTGTCAGATTTACACAATTTAAACACCACTAGGCAAATAACTTTCAATATTTTTGTTTTACTGAAAATGTAGAGGTGGGTAACCCAGGTCCGGAAAGTAAAATGCCACCCAGGCCTATCTACCATCCCCCTGAATGTTAAAATTCAAGCATTTTCCAGGATTTCAAGCACCCATATGATCCCTGTATAACAAAGTGTTTCAAGCAGCCAGAGTTGACATGCAGGGAAAGTGCACCTAAACCTCTTTAGTTCACCAGTCTTCTTATGAAGAGCCATGAGACCTCATGTTTTCCATTCAAGCAACCAGAATCATATTTCTTTACAGACTGAGATTAAAAGGTAAAAACATCTGGACCATCAGTGCTTCTCTTAAATGGACTGAAATACTTTATATTGAGCAAGCTGAAACTCACTGCGCTCTGCCATCAGCCCTGCCTTCCTCTTCTGCATGCTGGTCATGGCACCAGAGCTAGAGACACCATCACCCTCTATAAAAAAATAAATAAATAAATAAACAAAATTTTATATAGATCATTTTTAGTACACCAACTTTTCTAATACATTTTAAAACCCACAATAAAAAGGTACTGATTCATAGATGATGGAGGGACAGAAGAAGAAAATAACTTTTTTTTTTTACATTACACACCAACATCTTTGGGACATCAAATGGTTGATGTCTTTTGTCCACAGAGTGAGAAATAGCACTAAATATCTCATTAACTCCATCACTCTGGATTTTAAGCTGTAGCCAGAAAACAACTGTTCTCAGGAGAACAGCTTTTCTGATCTATTGTCTGTAGAACTGACTGTGCTACAAACATAAGCCATCATTTTAGCGTGATAAAGGCTGACCATTCTGGCTCTCTCTCATGTATTTTATAATAAATACAATATTCTCATGTGTTAATATTTTTTTGGGTTCATATTGTATATGTACACTTTTTATAGCATACACTTCACCACAGTCAGGGTACCATTTAGGGTCTTACCCTTACCAAAATTTCCCCTCTGGGACCAATAAAAGTATCTATCTATCTATCTATCTATCTATCTATCTATCTATCTGAAGTCAGACTATGTTGAAGTGTATTCAGAAAGGATTAAATATATATATAATAATAAAATAATATATATTATTGTGTAAATCAGTGGTTCTTCAGCATTATTGTCTTACCATAGGCATACTAACTTACCGGGCTGTTCTATCTGCTTCTTCTTCTGCTGATTACTAGAGCCGCCAGATTCACAATTTTTGTTCACTGTAAAAAGAGAAACAATTTTATTTGCATTCCAAAAGGTTCAAATGCAGTTCATGGATGTTTACTTAATGTACTTTCTATACAGCAGCTGAGAACATCTTAGTTTGGTCTGTTTTTTATTCAGTAAATTAATTCACTGCATGAAAAACACCTTCTGATAATATGAAGCTCATGTTTATTCGTATAAACTACACTTACCATCCATTTCTATAAATTCACGGTCATCTTCATCATCCACTTCTTTCCTTCTCCTCTGCGGTCTTTCCTTCTCTGGCGAGTCAAATCCTAAAATAAATAATAAAATCAAAATGAACCCCCAAAAGAGAATTAGTACATGCCTTGTGTGTGTTTCAAGTTTCTCTTCCCATCATGACGATAGTAAAGACACAGCCTAAATTAAGCTACACGGTGCATGATTAATGGCACGTCTACAGATCACTAAAATAAGGCCTTAAATCTCTTTGAGAACATATACTGATTGGTGTAAATATTCATTATTCTCAAACACAGTGGAACACATTCACAATATGCACAGAAACAGCTAGACTAAACAGTGTCAATGTAACACTAGCCATTTTCCCAGATCAGAATTCCAGTCACTTTTGCTTGCATGATGTGGTGCTACCCTGCTTTTGTCACATCTACATTCAATTTCAGAGCAGTGTGAAAAATATACCACGTTAACTAGGCTGATCGTTAATGTGCCTCCGAGTCACTTCAAATCAAATTAATTTAAATATATTTTCTATTATATGTAGAAAAATGTGTCAGTAACATTCAATCAAATATTGATATTCGTTCATCTAACAGCTAATTATACTTTAATCTGTTAGAAATGTATATAATCAGATGGGGCAAAATATGTTTTTAATTTAGCCACAGTAACTGATGTATTTTTCTGTGGCCCATTATGTGTACTTCATACCATTTCAATAAATACACACTAAAACTCACCAGGATCTTCTGTCAGCTTTCTCTTAACCCCGGTGCAGGTGCCACCATCATCAGCATCTGTGATAAACAAAAAAACATTATAAAATATCTAAATATATAAATAAACACACATATATACACACACACACATTGATAGTTTTATAGTCGCAATGAATTGTAATCAAATCTAAAACGTAAGGTGCCTAGAGATTCCCACCCCTAATAGACAAGATAAACTCACCATGAGGCTCCATTCGCATTTTCTTCTTGATTGTGGCAGTGAAGCCAGATACACCTTCATCATCCTCTGTAAAATTAAAACAATAATAAACTGTTTGTCTGGAATAGCTTATGGCAATTCTGCTGTATATGGAGACATTACAATATCAATGTGCAGATAAAACATTTAACAAAGTTTGTAAATAGCCATCAATTTATTATTACATCATGAACTATGGTACAGGATGATTACAAATTCTGCACACCATGTTACGTTGTGTTCAGTGGTGAAACACAAACTAGTGTTTTACTGCTGACATGCTAAAAACTCACCATGAGGTTCCATGCTCACTACTGGTCTGTCTGTCTATGGGCTGTCAGTTTGTGGCTGTCAGTTTGTGCCATACTGCTACCTGCAATTTTTCATTACCATTACATTAAGTATCTCATAAAAAGGATTATAAGGATTTACAGAAAGACACAGGTGTTATGGATAATTTCCGATTCATAAGTATTAAATATTTGTAGAGTGTAATGAAATACCAAAAACCTAAACACCTAAAATGATAATTAACAGTCTAAACACTTGTATTAATGTGTATAATAACGTATAGGACATTAATAAAAACACGTCTTTTACAAAGTAACTGGCATTTAAAGAACCTATTCAAAAGGGTTTAGAATATTAGACAAATATTTTAAATGTATTCAGAAACATACCAGGAAGTGAAAAGTCAAGAGTGTTGAGATTCTGGCCTTTGATGGTCTCCGTGCCTTTCTCCATTGCAAAGAGAAGTTTGCTGATCCTTGACAGCTGAAGTGTTTTATCTGTTTGTCTGTAAAAATCACAGTGCACCCTAATGTCATGTCCCATGAATCTCGCAACTTGCTCCAACTCTTGCTGGTCAAGATTCAGCAGCTGACAAAGTGTAGCAACCTGCTTTCTTAGTTTGGTTGATCTAAGGAGTCCTGGGTTTTCTGCCTTGCTCTCTTCTGAAAATCTCCTCAGACAGTCACAGCCACGAAAGTTTGACATTGCAGAAGGTCTTGCGAAGACAAAAGGGTTCTGATCAGGTACACCAGCTTCTTTTCTTTTTTCTATCAGGAAATCAATTGATGCTTTTGTTCTATCTGGTAGGAGAATTGGCACTTTTCTACCTCTCTTTCCTCTGATTTCTATTCTGGTAAGGGTCTTGCTCAGTTCTTGCTCAAGCGGTGTTAGTGTTTGAAATATATCCCCATTTACTGGGGTCCTGTTTGCGTTCATGTACATGTCTAAGGTCAAGCGGGAGGCCTCACCTTCCCTTCGTCTATTGAACACAATGACCTGTGACAGAAGGCTCTCAGTCAGGTCCTTATAAGCAGACATGTTGATGCCATCTAGCAACTCCCGTTTTGCTTCGTCTTCAACCTTTCTAAGGTGCTCTTGGAGGATCATGACATCTTTAGTCAATGGGATACCGTCATCTTTGTTCCACCTGTTCTCTTCCATTGTTTTGTGTGCATTAAAAGAAACACTGTCTTTCCACTTCTGTTCTAAAAGTTCTTTGAACTTCTTTGCATTCCTTTCAGCCAAGTCATCATCATTTTCCAGAGTCTGGCCAATAAGCACATCAGTCACTCCTTTTAATGGGAAGCCAATTTTGACAGCAGTTGATGCCTTTCTGTATGCATTCTTGCTTGGGCTAAACTGAGAGATCCTTTTAACTGCCTTCAGCAGCACCTGAAACTTGGATACATGGCACAGATCTTCAAGATATTTAATACTCTTATCAATTTCCTTTGCTGCCACAACGAGTCGACCCAGTTCTCTCATTTTCTGAGAAATGTAACCAGTTGCATTATTTTTCCCACGATTTAGCAGCACATTACCATATTTACAGATCAACGCATCATTTCGTACAGTAAAGGACACAGCATCTTTTTGCATTCCATGAATGACATTCTCCAATGCCTCCGAGGTCTCCGAAATGGGTAGCAGGCTTGAAGATGCTTTCTGAACTCTACTGTTGCTCTTTTTCTCAGCATCTTTCCCAGGATCATTTTTAGCTCTGCAAGTTCCCTGATGTTTCCAAAGATCACTTTTCACAAACATGGCGTAGCAGTACTGGCAAGGAAGGTAATTATCGACAGAAGCTTCAAAAGAAGGTTGTTTCCACGTCACTATTTCCCCATGGCCACTCTTAAGGACTTCTAAGTTATGTTTATAGTCACCTTTATTCCGCAGCCCCTCTAATAGATCCTTTCTTTTCTTCGATCCTAAGGGCAAGCTGAATGCATAAGCCACCTCTCTGACATCCATATGGGCACGTTCCAAATGCCTGCTTAACTTTTTGTTTGACTTTCCACAGTAGAGGCAGTAATGGTTTTTGTCCCACTTTCGTTTACCATTTAGATTTTTTTTGCAAACCTTCACAGTTATATTCGAAGCTGTGGGTTTTTTTGGACTCTGTTTTCTGGACTTGTCTGTTCTTCTGTTTGTTCTAATAGACTTGTTTTTGTTATCACTTTTGGTTCCCTTTGGTTTTCTGGACTTGTCTGTTCTTCTGTTTGTTCTAATAGACTTGTTTTTGTCGTCATCACCATTGGTTCTTGTTTTCCTCGTTTGTTTTTTGCACTTGTCTGGACTTGTGTTTGTTCTATTGAACTGTTGGTCATTATCCAAATTTTCATCACTACTGCAAACCTCACTGTCATCAGTACTACTGGATGATGGCTTGTAGTCAGCATCTGAGTATGCAGAATTAATGGACTCCTCAGAACTTGAGTGAAACTATAAGTAAAGAAAAATATTGAACAAAAGCTAAAACATCTAATCAAACCAACAGGACAGCAATACTCCCCTTGACTCTCCCTTTCACCTGTTTAATCTCTTCAAAGTCTACTATTTAACTTCAGAAATACTAAAGGAATTATTCACTCTAAAAAATCTCTATAGTATAACCCAGATGTATTTAATCAGGCAAGACATATTTTGAAGAACAGATTTAGCTGCATGTTACTAGAGCTCTGAAGCTAGCATTACTCACAAAAACTAACCTAAAGAGTAAAGTTTCTGCAATAAAAACACACATCACCAAAACTTCTCAATTAGTTCACTACAGTATGATTTACTGTGAAATGTTAAAATAATAAGACTTGTGTAGCTAAATGTGACCAGCATCTTAGACAACCAACTCAGGAGCAACTATGATGACTGTCATACACAGGAGACATCTGATCCAAGATCTACTGGCTCTGCTGCTGTCTCAAGTGTCTTATAGAGGTCAAACATTAAACAAAAATACTTGAGTCCTAAAATCACACTGAGAAATCTGTGATCAGCATGCTGTGGGAACATGATGACAGATGTTTTGGTGAATAATTCTTATAGAAACAGCTGGACTCTTTACATGCATTGTTAGCATTGACAGACTTGCAGTTCCAGTTCCATACTAAGGAAACTCTAAACATGTCTTGGTGAATTGACATTTAAGTAAAGTTTAAACAGTTTAAACAATATAATTTCTGGATGAACAACTCCTTCGGTAACAGGATGCATTATTAAAATGACAAAATATATACCTGCTCAGCCTCCAATGCCATTTTTCTGTAGTTGTTGAATCTGCAAAACAATATAAGGAGTAAGCAATACTGCACAGTGAAAAGGAAAACAAGCAATATACATAAACCACTATAGCAATTGTTTGAGAACTGACTGACATGGTTTTACACCAGCTTATCTATTAGTCTTTTAATCTAATCTAATTAACCTAAATTTACACATATGGAGATATGAAAGCAGAAATATAGGATTTCAGAAATATAGGATATCAAGATTTTTCCTGTGGAAAAAATATATTTCACACTTCTACTCAGTGATAAAACTCCTGCATCCAGACTGCAATTTAAAAGCTCCTCCATAGAAAAACGGTAGATAATTCAGCCTGTAATTTTCTCAGAGGACGTCTGAGAAACATGTACATGATCGTTCTGAACGGGAGTAAAATCACAGAGGATAAAAAAACCCATAAAAAAGAAAATTACCCAGAACCCCCTAAAATACTAATCCCGTCGTCCAGATAGGATTTAAAAAGTTAAAGAAGGGGAGATGGGAATCAGAGTTAGAGTAAAGGGGGGGGGGGGGGTGAGAAAGCAGAGTTAGAGTGAAGGGAGGGTGAAAAAGCAGAATTAGAGTGAAGGGGGGTGAAAGCAGG
>NW_026040044.1:1317500-1467500 GCF_023375975.1 Astyanax mexicanus
AGGGACTTTGAGGTGATGAGGTAATGTTAGTAAAGTTAGGATTACACAGGGGCTTTGAGAAGTTAGGATAACACAGGGACTTTGAGGTGATGCAGGTAACGTTAGTAAAGTTAGGATAACACAGGGACTTTGAGGTGATGGAGGTAACGTTAGTAAAGTTAGGATAACACAGGGACTTTGAGGTGATGGAGGTAACGTTAGTAAAGTTAGAAATACACAGGGACTTTGAGGTGATGGAGGTAACATTAGTAAAGTTAGGATAACACAGGGACTTTGAGGTGATGGAGGTAACGTTACTAAAGTTAGGATAACACAGGGACTTTGAGGTGATGGAAGTAATGTTAGTAAAGTTAGGATAACACAGGGACTTTGAGGTGATGGAGGTAACGTTACTAAAGTTAGGATAACACAGGGACTTTGAGGTGATGGAGGTAACGTTAGTAAAGTTAGGAATACACAGGGACTTTGAGGTGATTGAGGTAATGTTAGTAAAGTTAGGATAACACAGGGACTTTGAGGTGATTGAGGTAACATTAGTAAAGTTAGGATAACACAGGGAGTTTGAGGTGATTGAGGTAACGTTAGTAAAGTTAGGATAACACAGGGACTTTGAGGTGATGGAGGTAACATTACTAAAGTTAGGATAACACAGGGACTTTGAGGTGATGGAGGTAACGTTAGTAAAGTTAGGATAACACAGGGACTTTGAGGTGATTGAGGTAACGTTAGTAAAGTTAGGATAACACAGGGACTTTGAGGTGATGGAGGTAATGTAAGTAAAGTTAGGATAACACAGGGACTCTGAGGTGAGGGAGGTAACGTTAGTAAAGTTAGGATAACACAGGGACTTTGAGGTGATGGAGGTAATGTTAGTAAAGTTAGGAATACATAGGGACTTTGAGGTGATGGAGGTAAAGTTAGGATAACACAGGGACTTTGAGGTGATGGAGGTAACGTTAGTAAAATTAGGATAACACAGGGACTTTGAGGTGATGGAGGTAACGTTACTAAAGTTAGGATAACACAGGGACTTTGAGGTGATGGAGGTAATGTTAGTAAAATTAGGATAACACAGGGACTTTGAGGTGATGGAGGTAACGTTACTAAAGTTAGGATAACACAGGGACTTTGAGGTGATGGAGGTAATGTTAGTAAAGTTAGGATTACACAGGGACTTTGAGGTGATGGAGGTAACGTTAGTAAAGTTAGGATTACACAGGGACTTTGAGGTGATGGAGGTAACGTTAGTAAAGTTAGGATTACACAGGGACTTTGAGGTGATGGGGTAACGTTAGTAATGTTAGGATAACACAGGGACTTTGAGGTGATGGAGGTATTTAATCACACAGATATGAGAAAATAATTCATTAAAATGTCATAAATGTAGCCATTAGATATCAAATCACAGTGTATAATGATAAATGAGAAACAAACATGTTATAATACTGGTATAAAAGGAGTAAAGATTATTATAACTATTAGGTGAGGATTTCTAAATAATGAGAACAAAAATATGTAGAAAATTAAGATATTTTAGGACCTACAAAGATCATCCTTTTCGCCAAATAACTAAAAATGAGTCTATACTAAGAAAAGAGGGTAAGGAGAATAACCAACCAGACTTGACCAACCCAAAACACCAATTACTGAAAGAAATACCCAAACCCGTCCGCAGAGTAAAGATGGCATGCCATCAACGGCGCGCCAGGTCGACGCCCTCTTTGAGTCTCGGCACAGGGAGAGCCTTCCCCGGAGCTGGCTCGGCTGGCGTACCCTTTCGGTGATCCGTCGGTTGGTCTAGTTGGTTTACTGAATGAACTATCTTGGTGAGCAGAAGAACTCCGTAGATCATAAAATAGCTTAGTTATTTTAAACTAGAATAATTAATACCAATATGCTTAAAGAAGGTTAAATGAGTTGTACTAAGAAAACTAAACTAATCTGACTAAACTAGACCATACTGAGCTCGACTGTTAAACTTGCCTAAAAGGAGCTAAACTCCTCAACTTCCCTCCACTGCTACCTGTCCTTCCTCCATCTCCCCTGTGGACTCTACTCTGGACTCTCTAAACTGAAGTGTCTTCCCCGAACTACTAACTGAAACTGGGAGTGTCTGTCTGGCCTGCTTCGGACCTTAAGCTACGATTGGCTCTGTGGCCCTTTGGGGGAAGGAGCTACCTATGTGTCTGTGTTTTAATTGGTCCAGAAGCAATTTCAAACCTTGGTGAGGAAGATGGTCTTGTTACACACTGAGCCATAAAACACCCCACATGTGTCACCATGCTTCGGCTAGTGAGAGATTTCTTATTTTACTAATAGAATATAGAAAGTAGAAAATAGTTTGTGAGGATAAATTCAGGAAACAACAATCTTACAATTAAATTATAATAAATGTAAATGATGTGATTTGCCAACAAACAGTTTTGTAACATTCAAGATAATCCTGAAGTAATCAAAAATGGATGGTACCATGTCAAACAGAGATCAAGAGTCATGTTATTATTTAAACCCACTTAAATAATTTAAAAGATACTACAACATGGATAAAACTGATAACCAAATAAAGCTAAATTATCAAATGCTAGTTAAACCTTGTCAATTCAGTTTAATCAGGACACATCTAAACCCATATACCAGAAGTGGCATATTATTTAGTAAATATTCTGTAAAATACCTTTTTTTTATTTTGTCAGTGTATATCTTGATTAGTTCTTCTTTGTGAGAAATTTGTAGTAATGTCTCTCCAAGTTGGCTGGCCCTTTAGTCTGTCAATCGGAATTTACGACGGTGGGGGAAGAGAGTTTCTTCTGCCCACAGAATTTCAGCTTAAAAGCTGACAATGGAATCCCAAGCTTAGAACATTTCTTTTAACTTCATGAATCTTATTTCTTAGTGCTTTGCAGAAATAAACTAAGCATAAACCTTTAAATTGGTGTAACATTTGGTGGATTTGCATTTTCTTTTGATGCATTCGTGGAATTAAGTTATAAAAAACGTCTCATATTCGCAGTCCTGTCTTCAACCTGGTGATGGCACTGTTACTCCATCACAATTGTGCACAGTTCCAGATGGTTAATCATTAAAGGTCTTAAATCCCAGGTTTATGACTGAAAGAGTCTGGAGGAATGTCAAATGGTTTAAAGTGTTTACCCTAAACTTGCATTTAGGACCTTTGAGAGAAGCTGAAGTGAAGAAATAGTCAGAAAATGTTATTTGAAATTTAGGGTTGTTTGGGAATAGATTACTCCAAGGCTTTTAGGGTGTTCTGGATGGGGTTTGTGATGTGTAGTAAATTCCTTTAGACCACAAAGTGAGGGGTAGTGTGTGTGTGTGTGTGTGTGTGTATGTGTGTGTGTGTGTGTGTGTGTGTGTGTGTGTCCAAGCGATGAAGAACACCTCCGTTTAATCCACTACATTATTATTACCAGATAATACCTCAAAGGAGTGTGTATCTTTGTTTAGTTGTTAGTGTTGCAAATTGTAGTCAGTGTTGTGTTTCAAGTAGTAAGTATCCCTTTTATATCCATAATTAATTTTATAATACCATAATTCATCTGCTGCAATAAATACTGTTTTTCACATCATCTCCAGCATTTTAATCAGATGCACCACAGTGGCTTCTACATAGTTCATACCAGCTAGCTCTTCTTAACACAGATTATCTAAAAATTCTTATCATAATTGGCCCAGTTAATCGGTCGGCCGATATATTGGTCAATCACTAGTTGAAAGGTAGGCATTTTACCATTTCATGAAAAAACATTAACTCGTTTAGAAATGAATGGCAGTAGCTAATATTATAAAAGAACAGGAACAGGAAGTGTGACAGTCATGGAAGTTGTTGTTGAGGTTTTTCATGTTTATATGGCTTTGATGTATATTTCTATTTTCACTTCCTGATTCTGAGCTGTTCAGATGCTTTTTTGCACAGCTCCTCGCTTATCTCTTTTTCTTCCACACTCTTCTTTATTTTCAGAGGTTATCAGAGCTTTTTCTCTCTAAACTCATTATACAGATGAGGCAAGATCAGTAAAAAGTCTTTTTTATAGTACCTTCTACAGAATTTTTGGTACTTGTTAGGATAGAGCTACAGACACAGGAATCTCCTGGTGGCTACCATCGAGGAAATCTACAAAATACCTCTTCAGAATTTAGAGCACATGTGCTATCAGAACTGGTACAGTCTTCTACAAAAGATAACTGTTTTGGGACCTTACTGTTGGATTTCAGGAACTGGCATTCCTCCTCTGCTAAAGGACTATCAGAGTGTGGGAGTTCAGGCAGGGGACAGAGGGCTTATTGAAGCAGTGATGTGAATGAGAAACACAGAACTGGACCAGCGGAATGTGTGGATAGAGTCCTGAATGTGAGCACAGCTGGTAGAAATAAGCAAAATCAGCACTGGATTCATGTGGGAGCTAAATCCAAAAGCCGTGCTACATACAGCTCTGTAGTGTCATCCTCCACTCCTGCTAGCAGAGCCCATTCAGCTAATGCCTCCAAGGGCACAAATGGGACTAAACCCAAATCCAAACGAAGTGCTAGCTTAGAACTAGCATTAGCAGCATCAACCACTGTAAACATTGCTAAAGCAAGCAATGCTAATACAAAGTGGGCTAATGCTAAGCAACCCCTATACCTGAAAAACAGATTTGAACCTCTTCTAAACCTCGCTGATGAAAGCCACAGTGATGATCAACCTCCAGGATTAACTACACTCTCTTTGGTTAAACCAGTCGGCTCAGTGAGAGCTGACCCAGGTGTTCTCAAACTGAACAAGCCTCCCAGGAAGGAAAGGAGGCTCTCAACACACCAGCATGAACCAAGCACTCTGCTAGTGGGGGACTCGACAGTGAGGAATGTAGGAAACCGGAACATTGCTACATGCTGTCTCCCAAGTGCTACAGTTACAGATATCAAAGGAAAGCTCCCAGACATCCTAGCCAACCAGCGATCACTGAATCGCATCATTATTCAGGTAGGGACAAATGACATTCTGCAAGAAACCTCTGAAATTCTAAAAAAGGATTTCAGTGAGCTTCTGGACTGTATCAGCAGGCTTGAAATTGAAACATTCATCAGTGAACCACTTCCAGCCCAAGGAGACTACCTGTTCTCTCGTCTGTTAGGTCTGAACACCTGACTCCAGAAGACCTGCAGCCTGAAGGGTCTGAACTACAGTGAGAACTTTAATCTCAATCGTTTTTCCTGTGATGGAACAGACACGGAGCAAAGGTGCTGAGAGAGAATCTTCTCTTTACCCTCTACCATTAGCCAGCTTCTTCTACTAAAGGAGACACACAGACATTCCTCATCCTGGATGAACTAGACACTTCATCCCAGTCTAGTGACAGTCCACCAGTCAAGACCAACGAAGAAGATGTGGTGCTTCTGTCCACCAAACCTGACTCTGCTACCACCCAAAAAGTTTCTCAAGAAGAGTTTCACCAGCATCCAACAGAGGAAATACTCTCTCAGCCCCACACAAACATGAACACTAGCCAGTTTTAGAGATGACAAATGTGAGGGAAATAGTGATCAAGAAATCAGGAAAACTGGATCTATGAATGATTTCTACACAGATGAATTCTAACTCTTCCTCAGCTTTGTCACTTTCTCCCCATCTCAGCTTTTCAGAGAAGATGAATGAACTTGTTTGTGTTGGAACTAAGCACACCCTCTCCTTCACAGCCAGCCCTAAAGTCCCACACAAAAAGCGTCAGGCTCCTCTACCACCATCACCCAGGGTGCCTCCTCGTCCACCCCGACCTTGTCCACCAGCCCACTGCCCCAGAGACAAAACAAACAGCAACTCTTCACTTTCATCATTCCAGAAAGCACAGCATGATCTGCACTGGTGTTGTCCTCTGCGTTACTGTACGTCCACACCGAACGCGATAAAATGTCTGTCCGACAGGCGATGAGTCGCTTGGGGGCGTGTCTCACTCAGAACGAGCTGTCGCTGGTGGGCGTTTTCCAAATACAGCACATACAGAAACAAGGATTCAGCCTATCTACACAATTCCTAAACATTAAACAGTCCTACAGACGTTTCACAAACAATCTTCTATAACTGCCATTGAGTACAATTATTTAACATAATTATTTATTACAATAAACAGGTTTAATTAAATATAATACATTGTTTTCCTTAATGTAGTAAATCATTCTCTTAATTTATATATATTTTATATATTTAAAATAATTTTAAATATTGTTAACTTAATGTAATAAATTATTTTTTCTTGGATATAATTAATATGTTTACTTAAATATAGTAAATCATCCTCTTGATTTAATAAACAGTATTTCTCTTAATTTAATAAATAATTCCCTCAGTTTTCATAAATCTTTCTGTTATATGTAATACATAGTTCCGTCCGTTTTAATAAATTGTTCTGTTAATTTAATGAATAATTCCCTCAGTTTTAATTAAATCGTTCCAAATTTCATAAATAAGTGCCTCAATTTTAATAAATTGTTACGTTATCTTTAATAAATAATTCCCTTTGTTTCAATAAAAGGTTCTGTTAATTTAATAAATCATTCAGTTGTCATAAATGGTTCTGTTGATTTAATAAATAGTTTCCTCAGTTTTAATATATAGTTTTCTATTAAATAAGGTAATTGTGTAAGGATTTACTTCTGGTTAGTAGTATAGTGGGGTAGCTGCTGGTGTAGTGGAGTATTTTACCTCAGATCAGATCAGTTCAGTTCTGTTCCCACTCTCCGTTTTGCTGGCGGAATAAATCTTCAGTAGGAACAGAAAATCAGAGCAGCGATTTCAGGCCGGACATATGAGAATCTGTTTCTGATTGGTAGTCGCTGCTCATTTGCATAAAGTTAAGTTCTGGTCAACTCTCTCGCGTCGTTCAAACCGCCCGCAACGCATCGCACCGCTGCCTGTTGCCCAGTGTCGCTCGCTCTCTCATTAAAAATGAATGACTTCCGGCTGATTTGTCGCTCGCGACGCGTTCAGTGTGGACGCACGGTTAAACAGATCAGTGCTTATAGTCCATCTCCTGAACACAGAACTGAAATAATAAAATACAGATATTAGTACTAGTAATGCAGAAACTGCTCATAGAGAAAATAAATGTTTTAAAATAAAAACTGCAATTCTGAAATTTCTTACATGTCTGGAGACGAGAATGCAGTTAACTCATCAGATTTTAATAACTAAATAAAAGCTATTGTTCTTTATCAGTAAAATCATAATA
The DNA here is from genome assembly GCF_023375975.1 of Astyanax mexicanus. Classification (NCBI taxonomy): domain Eukaryota; kingdom Metazoa; phylum Chordata; class Actinopteri; order Characiformes; family Acestrorhamphidae; genus Astyanax; species Astyanax mexicanus. The sequence goes on from NW_026040044.1 coordinate 1,324,721, forward strand.
AACATTTCATATATTACCACCCCTATTCCCCAAATCATATAATAATGTGTAAAATGTAAATAAATACAGAATGTAATGATATTTTATTCACAATAAAACATAAAACAAACATCAGATGCTAAAAGTGAGATATTTTATAATTTCATGAAAAACATTAACTCATTCTAACTTGATGCAGCAACACATCTCAGTAAAGTTGGGACAGGGTCATGTCTAACATTATGTAGCATCTCCTCTTCTTTTATCAGCAGTGTGTAAAAGGTAAAGGTGTGGGAAGTGAGGAGAGCAGTGCTGGAGTTCTGGGAGAGGAATGTTCTCCTGTTTATTTCTGATGGAGGATTCTAGCTGCTGTTTTATTCTTTATATAAATATTAATTCACAATATCAGATAAAGGTGAGTTTAAAGTGATACCTGTTGCTGTTCTGCTGCATTTGTGGACTACACACACACACACACACACACAAACACTCACAAATAAACTCACACTCACAGACACACACACTAACACACACACACTAACACACACACACATAAACACACTCACAGACACACACAAACACACACATACAAACACACTCACCCACACACACACTAACACACACACACAAGATGATGATTTAACTGGTTCAAATAATTATAATACTAGCCAAACTGTTTATTTTACAGTGTTTAAACTGGAGAAACTACAGTGAGGTACTGACTTACACCTTACACACACACACACACTCACACAGTTACACACTCACACATAAGATGATGATTTAACTGGTTCCAATAACTCTTCATTTACACCATTTCACACATTTCAGCCACAACACACATTTAGTGATAGTTACATTATTTACACCTGATATAATACAACACCCACAGTAATAATTTACATTTACATTTAAGGTATTTAGCAGACGCCCTTATCCTGAGCGACTTACAACAGTATTTCGATGTTACTTCAAATATCCAAAGCAAAGTTTGTAGACTAGGATCAAGAGATACACAGAGCTTGATCATGTTTAGAACCCTAGAGAACCTTTTTTTTTAGTTTAGGAACTCTTTAAATAGATGTGTCTTCAGTCGACGTTTGAAGACCGCAATTGACTCTGCTGTCCTGACAACCAGTGGAAGTTCATTCCACCACCTTGGTGCAGCACAGAGAAGAGTCTGAATGTCAGTTTTCTGTGTGTTTTGAGAGATGGTGGTTCGAGCCGTACTGGAAGCTCTAAGAGCTCTTGGTGCAGATCTGGCTTTGACCATTGCCATCAAGTATGAAGGAGCTGGTCCGTTTTTTGCCTTGTAGGCCAGAGTTATGGTTTTGATGCGGGCGGCAACAGGAAGCCAGTGGAGGGAACGCAGCAAAGGAGTAACATGACTGAACTTCAGAAGATTGAAGACGAGTTGTGCTGCCGTGTTCTGAATTAATTGTAGTGGTTTGGTGGCTCGCAGTGGAAGACCAGCCAGTAAAGAGTTGCAGTAGTCAAGTCTTGAGATGACAAGAGACTGCACAAGCACCTGAGTGGCTTCAGGTGCTAATAATGCCATCAAACATGCAGTACTGTCATATTTACCAAATGAACATGAATATAAACACAGTGTTTAGTAGTGGGGAAACACAGCTTAATGTCCTTTATAATTATTTGGCTGCATTTGGCTTGTTATTTGAGTGACATAGCTACTGAAAACATTACTTTAGGTCATAAACTGCAGGTCCTGTGCTTGATAAAAGATAGCATTAGCTAGCAAAGAGGCTACTATAGAATAAAACTGAGTCCAGCATAGAAGCTACACTGCTCATTACTCAATCCTGTCAGATGGGTTTACTCACCCGTTCTGTTTGGAATCCATTCGAGGCTGAAATAAAGCTGTTCTCTTCAGGGTCTCTGCAGTGTGTTGTCAGCAGCGTCTTAAAGCTCCTCCATGTCTGGCTGTTTATTTATTGTAGTCCAGCCTCCTCAGCACCTCTGTGGGTAGATGGACACTATGGAGCTTTAATGGTACTCCACAGCAGCACAGCTCACAGGGCTGCCCGGAGTGGTGCCTGAATGCATTACTTAACAGCATTGGGTGCACAGATATTAGAGTTCAATTGTCTAAAATGTCAATAATTCGTCCAATTAATTGGCTGGCCAACTAATTGGTCAATAACTAGTTGCAATTTAGGCATTTTAACAAGGGTTAATGACAATACATACACTCATTTAGAAATGGATGGCAATAGCTCATCTCAAAAATGAACAGGAGACAGTCATGGATTTTGTATGTACTTTTGATGTATATATTGGTTTGATGTTTCTAAAAGTTTACAGTACATGTTACTAATGAACATTCTAATAGTGAGAGGTTATTCATGTAAAATGATTGTGTTGGTGTGTGGAAGTTTAGGGCATGTGCACAGACTGTTTGGGCGTGGCCTACAGATATCAGACTTGAAAAATGAAAACTAAGCAGTTAATGAGTATTGCTCTGTATCAGCAGGCATAGACAGCCTGTACATTTGGAGAAGACACTGTTCCCTGTATCTGTGAGAAATGTGCATTCTGAATGTAATCTTGAGCTGAGTAATGACTCTGAAGTATGTTTGGATTCTATGATATTCTATTTTTATATGTAAATACAAATAACAAATAATGTATTAATTTGTGTGTGTGTGTGTGTGTGTGTCAGTGTTTCTAATGTATTATCATTTCTCTCTACAGTCTGTGGGGCTGTGATCTATCTGAGAAAAGCTGTGCAGCTCTATCCTCAGCACTTAGCTCAAATTCCTCAAGTCTAAAAGAACTGGACCTGGGTAATAATGAACTGCAGGATTCAGGAGTGAAGCTGCTCTCTGCTGGACTGAAGAGTTCACACTGTAAACTGCAGAAACTGGAGTAAGTAACATGCTCTCTCTCTCACACACACACACACACACACACACCATATGCATCAGTGAAACTGAGGGAAGTGAGACTATGATCTCTACCCCCCTAAAAACTATAAATCCAGCTGTGTGGGTTTACTGCTGATATCCTACAAATGAATGCAGTGTTGTTGAGGGATAAAATCCAGTTTGTGAGGAATGTGGGTGCAAAGTGTCTCCAGTAGAGGAAACTCATAATCTTCCAGATCACAATCCCCCATCTGTTTAAGGGTGCTTTCACACTTGAAAGTCCGGACCGTGGTCCGAACCAAGTTTCATGTGTTTGCTACGTTGTATATATTTGGTCCGCTTATTTTTGTTTTTTAGACCAGCAGTAGCAACTTCAGGCACAGTATTCTAGGTTAGTTCAAATTCACCAAACGAACGTGCTCGTCCTGAAGCAGCTGTACCCACGGCTCATTTTTCCTGCTTTTCTGGTTATTTTGAGTGGCTCAGCTTCTTGTAATTGGTCCGAAAGTTCGAACCATCCAGAAAAGCGCTTTCACACTGCAGGAGAACCGGACCATGGTTCAGAAGATCCACACCGAGACCACCTCTCTTGGTCAGACCAATATCTGGTCCTTTGGCTCCTTTCAGATCTGCTACTTTGGTTCAGACCAAACTAAAAAAAGTCCAAAAGTCCGGACCAAACGAGGCAGGTGTGAAACTCCAAATAAAAACCTCTGAAACCTTTAAACTTTTATTGTAAAATATGATGCTGAATCTGGGTTCCTTACAATCAGATACACACTGAGCTGATCTGATCGCATAAAGATCCACACAAACATTTCACACTCAGAGCTCAGACGTGAAGGAGTGTGAGTTAGGTGCAGTAGATCAACTGTGATACATTTCAGACCATTTACACTATTGTTATCATTATAAATTCATGAAAGAGTAATACTGATCTAATAAACTCGTTCTGCACTTTTTCTATCTTATGTAAGTTGTTTTAAATTAATTACAGTTAGATCTATTTATTTCTAAAGAGAGAAAATACTTTATATTAATTATTTATTTCTCCCCAATTCATTTTTAAAACATAAAATGTTCCGCTTTGTTATTTATAGGAAATCTATTAAAATGCACAGTGCTATACAATCTGTCGATCAGTAAAGCAGTTCTTAATGCTGACATACACAGATAGGAGAATATGGGCTATAAAATAATCAATAAAATATTAACAAAAAGAAAAAATAAGTAAATACATCATTGTACAAATAAATAAAAACAGAAAAGGTGTACTTCTTAAAAAAGTAAAAAAATACATTTTAAAAATATGTAAATTTCTGCATTTAATGTCTTACTGTTCAACTGAAGAAAATTAGACTTTAGACAGGATTCATCCTACAGAACAGTGAAACTCCTGCATCAGAACTGAAAAGTCTCCCATTTATCACTTATTCCATTAAACCAGGGGTATTTAATTAGAATTCAGTTCGGTCCAGTTAGAGAAAATTTCGTCAGGCCGAGGTCCGGAGCGTCGCCCTTTTTTAACCTGCGTTATGATTCAGTATTATATCCTGTTTACTGAAGAAGCCTAGTAGTTCTGTCAGTGTTGTATGTCATCAACAACTGAAAGACTAAACAAATTACACATACTATTCAGTATATTTTAAAAATATATATTGTTTTAAATAGGCCTGTCACAATAATTGCATTATCAACTTATCATACAATAAATGGAAACACCCTCAATATTTTATTTATTGAGTCTATTAATGTGAATCTATATGTTAACTTTGTTTCAAAATGCTATATTTATTCTATTTCATTTTATTAATATAAGATTTAGGCCTGCCTGTCATGATAATTACATGAATGACAAATCATACAATATATGGAGAATTGTTTGCTGAACTTGGCCAAAATATCAGTTTTGTTTGAAAACAGCAGCTTTATTTAATTTAATATTATTACTGTAGCAGACCTATTATGTTGTGGGAAAAACTGATGGGGGAGTTGCCAATGCTTTTTGTCCCCTGGTGATTTAATGATCTTACAGCACACGTGATTGGTCTGTGAGTTTACTGCGCCGTAAAGCACATAAACCGTAAAGACAATAAACGTTCCGCCGCTCTAAATATACACTCTCAGAATTAAATCCTTCTCAGTAGTTTATCGGTTTGGGTCCACATTAAACAACGTCTGGGTCCGGACCCGGACCAAGCTCCACCTATTAGTGACCTCTGCATGAAACAGATCAGTGCTTATAGTCCATCTCCTGAACACAGAACTGAAATAATACAATACAGATATTAGTACTAGTGATGCAGAAACTGCTCATAGAGAAAATTAATATTTTAAAATAAAAACTGCAATTCTGAAATTTCTTACATCTGGAGACGAGAATGCAGTTAACTCATCAGATTTTAATAACTAAATAAAAGCTATTGTTCTTTATCAGTAAAATCACAATAAACATTTTATATATTACCACCCCTATTCCCCAAACCGTATAATAATGTGTAAAATGTAAATAAATACAGAATGTAATGATATTTATTCACAATAAAACATAAAACAAACATCAGATGCTAAAAGTGAGATATTTTATAATTTCATGAAAAACATAAACTCATTCTAACTTGATGCAGCAACACATCTCAGTAAAGTTGGGACAGGGTCATGTCTAACATTATGTAGCATCTCCTCTTCTTTTATCAGCAGTGTGTAAAAGGTAAAGGTGTGGGAAGTGAGGAGAGCAGTGCTGGAGTTCTGGGAGAGTAATGTTCTCCTGTTTATTTCTGATGGAGGATTCTAGCTGGAACCAGGAATGTGGAGGCACTTGCTGAATGTAAAACAGTGGTTTATTTACAACAAGGGCTATATACAAAGAAAACATGGTAACTAAAACACAAGACATACCAGGAGAGTGGTAGAGCAGGCAGGGCTTCAGCAACAGAGAAGGCAATACATAAATACAAGAGCTAGACAGAGAGACAGGTCTAACAGGCAGGAGGTCAATAACACAGACAAAAAACAGGTCAGGAAAAACAGGAATACAAGGAAATGTGTTGTATAAAAGCTGGAGAACCAGGTAATACTCGGAAGAGAGCAAAGGGAACAGAGGGGCTTATATACAAGGGGCACACCTGGGAGTAATTAAGTAATCAACCAATTAAAACTCAGGAGAGGAAGATCCTGACTGTGAGTCGTTGTAGTCCACTGTGAGAGCATGCTGGGAGTTAGAGTTTTTAGGGCTAACAGGGACTAGAGCAGGCAGACTGACAGCTTCAGTTAAACACATGTTGTTAAATGCAGCCGAACACCGTGCAGCGGTGGACGAATTAAAAATATGATGATGATGAAAAGCACAGAGCTCAACAGCACAGGGAAACAAAAGTTCAAATAAAACAGGCAAATGACCTGAAAACACTGCAGCACATATCTCAGTGTTTAGGACCGGCACACCATATAACACGACAAGATCAAGTGTGTGTCTGTGTTCTTGTGTGGGAGCAACTGCAGATTGCATAATGTTAAGAGTCAATAAGATCCAAACAGTCTTTAGCCATCGGCTTTGTGGGACAGTATACATGGATGTTAAAATCACCAACAGTTAAAACTCATTATTTGGCAAAAACTCAGCCAGCAGTTCTGAAAAGTCATTTATTGAAGTTCTTATTATATTTAGGAGGTCGATAAATCACAGCACAGAGAACTGGATCAGAGCAGCCTAGCTCAAACATAATCGGCAGGTGTATTTCTCTTTAAACAAAAGTGCTGTTCCACCACCACGACCAGTTTTCCTCTGAGAATTTAGATATGAGCAGCCAAGAGGAAAACGCACTTAGGTCTCCAGTACTAAGCAAAGTTTCAGTTTTTTAATGGAAAAATCCCTCAGGATAAACGTCTTATTTGCCAAAGATCTAGAATTGACCAAAGCTATCCTAATATGAGCAGAGTCAGTTACCGTCCGAGGTGCTCGATCCAGCAGCCGGAGGTTTTGGGGATTTGATCCTCTGTTCCAAAGACGTGGAGAGAATCAAATCAAATTAAATCAAATTTATTTGTATAGCGCTTTTTACAACTGGTGTTGGCACAATGCAGCTTTACAGAAACATGATCACAGAACAAAGAATCAGGCAAAACATTAAACATAGAAAATACAGAATACAGAACCCCCAGTGAGAGCACAGCTGTAGTCCGGTACTCCTCACCAGAATCAACAACCACCACCAGAGTAGAAAATTACCAAACCTTCAGCAGCCGGCCGGATATTTAGAAGTGTTTGCTGATCATACACCAGGATAGCATCACCAGATTTAGTAAGTAAAAACAACAGCCAGAGTAGCACGAGCAGACGGCATGCCACACACACTGGCCCCATCTTGCTACACATGAAAAGTTAGATATAAAATAGTTTAGGTCTATTTTCACCAAATACAGCAGTAAAATCCTGCTTTTACATTAATGCAGGAGTAATATTTATAAACATCCTGTTCTTTTTCATCCTAATTTTTGTTTAAACAAAAAACAATAAAATATAAGATGCTTCTCAATCCACATATTAGTCATGTTGTTCTTAATTCTGAAATACACAGATGGAAGAATATGTGATATACAATAATCAACAAAAATATGAAAAAAGAATACAGAAATAAGTACATAGACATTTTATAATTTCATTAACTGATTAGAATTTGATGCAGCAACACATCTCAGTAAAGTTGGGACAGGGTCATGTCTACCATTATGTAGCATCTCCTCTTCTTTTATCAGCAGTGTGTAAAAGGTAAAGGTGTGGGAAGTATGTATCTCACATAAATATGTGTTAAGTTTTACCTGTTGCTGTTATGCTGCATCTGTGGAATACACACACAAACACATCACATCACACACAGAGGATTACATTAGAATTAATATTGTATTGATTTGGTCATTGTATCACTGTTATACTGCTGAATCCAGATCTTATGTGTGTTTTATTGATTAGGTGAGTTTTTACACTCCTAGTGTGTGAATTTAACTGTGTAACTCGTCTGTTGTACTTTTCTCTCCTTCTCTCTGCAGGCTGATGAACTGCAGTATTACAGGAGAACGCTGTGCTGCTCTGGTTTCAGCTCTGAAATTAAACCCCTCCCACCTGAGAGAACTGAATCTGGGCGACAATGAACTAGGAGATTCAGGAGTGAAGCTGCTCTCTGATCTACTGAAGGATCCTCACTTTAAACTGGAGAAACTACAGTGAGTGATGTTATTTTAGGTGTTTGTGCTGCATATAGGAATGAGTGCTAATGAAGTAAATATTGAATTGATTAGACTAATAGAACACTATTCAGAATTCACTAATGAATCTAGCTTTGTGTTTGATCTAATAATAGCAGTATAGTGGAGTTATTAGTGAGTCAGTGGTGAGGCGGTGCTGGTAGTTCACCATAGCTTGTATCTGAGAGTCAGGTGGTCTGTATCACAGCGTGATCAGGAACTCCCGGGTTTAAAGGAAGGAGGAGTTTTAGTGGTGTTTAAGGGCAGATGATAGAAAAACATCTATCGTTTAGTATTGAGCTCCATCGTCTATATCAAAATACAACAGCCCTGGAAAAGTGAGCAAAGCAAAGTTTCCAGCGTCAACCTCTCTCCCCTGTCTCTCTTTCCCTGTCTCTCTCTCTACCTGTCCGCCCCCTCTCTCTCCACCTGTCTCTCTCTCCCACTGTCTCTTTCTCTCCCCTGTCTCTCTCTCTACCCTGTCCGTCTTTTCTTTTTCCTGTCTCTCTCCCCTCTCTCTCTCTCATTACTTTCTCTCCTGTCTATATGTCTACCTTTTTCTCTCTCTGTTTCTCCCCCTGTCTCTCTCTCTCACTCTCCCCTCTGTTCTCTCTCTTCACTGTCGCTCTCTCCCCTCTGTTCTCTCTGTCTCCCCTCTCTCTCTCCCCCTCCCTCTCCCGCTCCCTCTCCCCTGTCTTTCTCCCCCTGTCTCTCTCTCTCCCCTGTCTCTTTCTCTCCATCTCTTTCTCTCTTCCCTGTCTCTCTACCGTCTCTCTCTCTCTCTCCCCTCTCTCTCTCTCCCCTGTCTCTCGCTCTTCTGTCTCTCTCTCTCCCCCCTGTCTCTCTCTCTTTTTGAAATGTCCCATCATTTCTGAATAGAGGTTGTAGAAATGTTACTGTTAGGTATAAAATGATGAATGTTTTTGTGCTGGTTGATGAGGGGGCTCAGCTGCAGTTACCTCAGTGAATATGGGGGACATTAGATGTGTTGTAAACAGTGGGCTGTAGTGGAGGTAGGACAGATGGAGCTAGCTGTGGTATAGAAAGACTCCTCCTCAGGATTCCTTCACTCACATTTAAACAGTCTGATCTACATGATCTACTGATGCTACAAAAGTATGAAGGGGGAAATCACACAGGACTGTACAAACACTACTGTGTTAGTTAAAGCTTCTTCCCACACACCATCACACTCATGAACAGCTGAACACTACACCACATTTCTGGATACAGTTTATTACATACTAATGACTTTTACACCCAAAACACAATCCATATCAAATACATCCTGTCTCACTCTGTTCACTCTGTTCTTCTGTACTGCACTTTTATTTATCCTGAGACAATGTCTCAAAACACGTATTGTCTTATTAGTGTTTTCTCTGTTGTTCTATTTATATAGCTAATTTACTCTGCACTGTGTCCTTTGCTGCTGCACTCAGCACTTTATTGTAATATACAATTCTGCATATGTAAGGTTACAGGTTTGTGTGTGCCTGTCCGTTTGTGTGCGTGCGTGTGTGTGTGTGTGTGTGTGTGTGAGCATATGTGGCCAATAAAACCTGATTCTGGTTCTGAAGGATGGAGGGAGCTGAGTGTCAGACAGACCTACAAACAGACTTTTTTATTTTTAGTAAGGTATAATGACCGTAATAATAATAATAATAATAATAATAATAATAATAATTAAAAATACGCGTAAAATAGATAACAAATAAATCAAACCAGTGAAGAGAAAAACAAACAATTAGTCAAACAAACAAACAATCCCCCTAACAAACAAGCAACATGCTCACACACACACGCTCATTCAAATTATCAGACGTGAAGGAGTGTGAGTTAGGTACAGTAGAACAACTGTGATCCATTTCTCACTATTTTAATGACTAATAAGATATAAAATATTTTAGGCTTATTTTCACCAAATACAGCAGGTATTCAAACGGGTTCTATACTTTTTTCTCTCTTTTTATGTAATGAGAGAAATTACTTCATAAACACCCTGTTCTTTTTCCTCCTAATTTATTTTATTTAAAAACCAAACCCAATAAAATATAATTAGTTTTACAATCCATGTATCATTATTATATTTATATACAGGTGTTGGAAAATGAAACTGAAACACCTGTTATTTTAGTGTGGGATTTTATGTTTCATGTCTAAATTGGAGCAGCCTGGTGTTCAATCTTCATTAATTGCACATTGCACCAGTAAGAGCAGAGTGTGAAGGTTCAATTAGCAGGGTAAGAGCACAGTTCTGCTCTAAATATTACAATGCACACAACATTATGGGAGACATACCAGAGTTCAAAAGAGGACAAATTGTTGGTGAACGTCTTTTAATTTCACAGTCTGATCTGGATATTTTAGTATTGACTGAATCCTGGCTTAAGCAAACTGTCACAGACTCTGAAGTAACAGATTACCATCTCTACAGAGCAGACAGGAAATCAAGGGGTGGGGGTGTGGCTATTTAAAAAAAATTAAATACACTATCCAAGGAAGCCTGTTTTGAACTGTTAGCTCTGCAAGTGTGTGTTTAGGACGCAATAACAGTTTTGTGGTTGCTGGTGTTTATAGACCTCTTTCTGCTCCCTCTCATTCTATAGATGAGTTAGCTGGGCTTTTATCACTATACACTGATTCAGAAATGCTGATCCTAGGTGATTTTAATTTTAACTGGTTAACTAATGCATCCCATCATCTAAGAGAAGTGTGTGGTAATCTGTCGCTTAAACAATTAATTACTGAGCCAACACGACCAAACTTGCATGACCCACCAAGTCAACCTTAATAGATTTAATTTCATCAAATAGATCTGACAGAATTACCACTACAGGTTTATTTGACCCTGGTATAAGTGGCCACTGTCCTATCGGATGCATTAGGGACTCCAGCATAAAGAAGTCTGGCTCTCGGATAATGGTTAGAAGAGATCTTTAACATTTTAATGATCAAGCTTTTTTAAATGATCTAGTGCTCAGCAACATTCACTATACCTCAGGAATCCTGGATGTTGACTTGGCACTAGATCATTTTACCCAAACATTTCTAGCAGTGGTAAAAAAGCATGCCCCCTATAAAAGCATGAGAATACGTGATAGATCTAACCCCTGGATGACTAATGAAATATCTTCCTTGCTAAATGCTAGGATCAAAGCATGGACCTCTGCTAGAAAAGTGGTGATAGAGATCAATGGCTTATTTTTAGGCAGTTAAGGAATAAATGTACCTCTCACACTAGAAAGGCTAAAGCAGAATACTATATGGATCAATTCTCAAAATCTGCTTCAAACCCTGTCAAATTTTGGAAAGTTGTAAATTCACTTAAAAACAAATCAGAGCTTACTCCCACCCAGATTTTAGTACATAATCACCAGATTTCTGACCAAAGAGAGCTTTACCAAACATTTAATAATCATTTTGTAGCAGCTGAACATGTATTTGATAAAATTAATACAGTAATACCAAACAATGAAACACATACGCCACCTGCTGTAAGCCATGGTCTCTTTACCATCCACCCTTTCCCTCATCATATAGTAGCTAAAGCCCTCAGCACTATTAACACAAAAAAAGCACAGGAGAGGACAGACTAGACCCTTCTTTCTGAAGCATCTCCAGTCACTTTAAAACAGATCACATATATTTTTAATCTCTCCATTTTATCAAGCAGAATTCCCAGGATCTGGAAAACAGCCCAAGTAATTCCACTCCACAAAGGAGGTGACGACGTAGATCTCAACAACTTTAGACCAATCTCTAAACTGTCATGCCTAGCTAAAATTTTAGAATCCTTAGTGAAGGACCAACTCAAGACATTTTGTTGGGTTTTATTTTGCCCTCAACAGTGTGGTTTCTCTTGTCTTTCTTTATCAACCAAATCAAATACTTCTGAGTTCAGGTTCAGAGAAAGGGTTCTATTATGGAAAGAGTTAATGAATATGAGTACCTTGGCATATGTCTAGATGACAAACTTAATTTAAGCACCATATTAACAAGCTTTCAGGTAAGCTAAGGCAAAAACTTGATTCTGTGATTCTGTGTATCATGCAGCACTAAGATTCATTACTGGTGACCCGTATAGTGCACATCACTGTTCACTCTATGAAAAAGTGGATGGTCTTCTCTTGCTGTGCGTCAGGAAACACATTGGTTTATTTTCATTTTTAAGCACTTTCTCACCATATGCCACCGTACATCTCACAAAAACTTATTTAAAATAACACAACCTACCAGACTCGCTCCAGTGACTGGATCACCCTTCAGGTACCGAGAGTTTTAACTGAACTGGGAAAATCTGCTTTTAGCTACAGAGCAGCAGCAGCGAGCTGGAATTCACTACAGGAAACTCTAAAGCTCTAAAGCTCACTGGAGTCACTAAATCATTTTAAACTCCTCATCTCTGACCACCTTCAGACAGCCTGACACTGTTTTAGCTCATTTTAGTTTTTTATTGATTGATTTATTTTGTTATGATCTTTTTTATGATCTTTGGTATCTTTATTTTATTTTTTTATTTTTTAGTTAACTTTTTAGTTTTTAATGTTGGCTTGCTGTAGCTGTTTTTTTTTTCACATTTCTTTTTTTTTTTTTTCTTTTATTGATTTTACGTATTATTTAGGTATTATTTTACTATTTTATGTGTGTAATTTGTTCATCTGTAGTTAAATTTTTATTTGTTCAATTACCTTTCTTGTACCTTTGATTTTATGAGTCCTACTCTTAAATGATTATTTTTTATATCTTAACATTAAGTTTTTTTTATAATTATCTTATATATCTTTTTTAAAATGCTGTTTTTTAATGTTTTAGTACTTATCTTATTCTATTCACATTTGTTGTTGTTGTTGTCAATCCCTTTTATGTAATTGCTCGGCTACATTGTAAATGAGGGCCACCCTCAATGTACTCCGAGTTTAAATAAAGGTTGATTGATTGATTGATTGCTTGCTGGAGCATTTGTGACCAAGACAGCAAGTCTTTGTGATGCATCAAGAGCCACGGTATCCAGGGTAATGTCAGCATACCACCAAGAAGGACCAACCACATCCAACAGGATTAACTGTGGACGCTGTAAGAGGAAGCTGTCTGAAAGGGATGTTCGGGTGCTAACCCGGATTGTATCCAAAAAACATAAAACCACGGCTGATCAAATCACGCAGAATTCAATGTGCACCTCAACTCTCCTTTTTCCACCAGAACTGTCCGTCACCACAATCAATTACTGTGCTCTAAAATCAGGTGTTTAAGTTTCATTTTCCATATATATATATATAGATAGATTAATATGTGTTAAGTTTTACCTGTCGCTGTTCTGCTGCATCTGTGGAATACACACACACACACAAACACATCACATCACACACAGGGGATTACATTAATATTAATATTGTATTGGTTTGGCTCATTGTATCAATGTTTTATTGCTGAATCCAGATCTTATGTGTGTTTTATTGATTACATGAGTTTTTACACTCCTAGTGTGTGAATTTAACTGTGTAACTCGTCTGTTGTACTTTTTTCTCCTTCTCTCTGCAGGCTGGAGGACTGCAGTATTACAGGAGACGGATGTGCTGCTCTGGTTTCAGCTCTGAAATTAAACCCCTCCCACCTGAGAGAACTGAATCTGAACCTCAATAAACCAGGAGATTCAGGAGTGAAGCTGCTCTCTGATCTACTGAAGGATCCTCACTTTAAACTGGAGAATCTACAGTGAGTGATGTTATTTTAGGTGTTTGTGCTGCATATAGGAATGAGTTCTAATGAAGTAAATATTGAATTGATTAGACTAATAGAAGACTATTCAGAATTCACTAATGAATCTAGCTTTGTGTTTGATCTAATAATAGCAGTATAGTGGAGTTATTAGTGAGTCAGTGGTGAGGCGGTGCTGGTAATTCACCATAGCTTGTATCTGAGAGTCAGGTGGTCTGTATCACAGCGTGATCAGGAACTCCCGGGTTTTAAGGAAGGAGGAGTTTTAGTGGTGTTTAAGGTAGGGCTGCACGATTTGGGCAAAATATCTAATTGCGATTTTTCCACAGAATATTGCGATTGCGATTTAAATTGCGATTATTTTTAATCCATCAAAAACCTAAACCTGTATTAGTGGTTACCATATCTATCAAATAAATTTATAAACTTCTTCCACATAAAATATTCACAGGTATCTCAGATTAAATGCAGTTTTCAGTTTTATTTTTAAATTGCAAGTAACAACAAAATAAATAACAAGGTTTAACTGCAACATCAGTAACTGTAAACTCTGTAAACTCATTTCAGTAATCAATAAAAACAACCCTCTTGAGAGTGCGTGCTTTTCATGGCGGGGGTGCATCGAGCGCGTGCGGGTGACATGTTTCTTTTTTATTATTTCTTATGAGTCAGCGGCGCTTAAAACAGTGTTTTGGGTATTACCAAAATGTAGAAAAGTAGATTTACTTGGGCTGCCAGTTTAAGAAGCTCGGAGGGAAAGGAGCATTCTCCGCTCATGATCTGTTAGCTTCATACTGGTAGCTACAAACTGATATTTATTTATACTGTTTATATATTACTTTTATATTTTATTTAATAATCCCCAAATACTAATAAAATTACAATCTAACGAATTCCAAAAGATATAAACGAAAAACGGCACGCAATAGCAGAAATAAAATAAAGAAATATTATTTCTGCCCCAAAAAGACGCGTCGTCACCCCGGCGATGTGTGCGGCGCAAACCGATTAACCCACGCGCGGAGCTTTAAACAGGCAGAGCTGCAGCTGCTGACACGCGTGCAGCACTGTGTGATTATAACAGTGTAACTTGTGGTACATCATAAAGATCATAGTGTGATTTGTTGTATTAAAACAGATCTACCTCACAGACCATTTTCTGGAGCACCACCTGACAGAGTGCAAAGGAAAGCGGTGGGAATTCTCGGCTGACCCGGCGCGAGTTCGGGCATCAAGTCAGGTTCGGGTTCGCGCAGACAATCTAAACTCTACAACGCATTTAAACAATTGCACAGTGTCTACCTGGCTTTAAATTATTTTATCCAAGTCTTCCACTCATGTCCAAGCGCCACTTTAAATGCACAATTCACCCTGATGTAGCTGCAAATACCTGAGGAGTCCTGGATTAATCTACACACTTATCTGTACTGAAATCAGTTTATTTGAGTGAGTAAAGCACTTTTGAAGTTCGTTAGCCCTGTATCAATATTATGCATAATAATATGCACAATACTGATATTTTTTTCATATTTACTCTGTTTTTAATCCGTCTTTTTAAATCAGTGCCGAATATCCGGAGGTCAAAAAACGCTATTCGGGCCAGTCCTAAAATATTAAGTCTTTCAGAGTAAATTGGCATTATTTTTCTGATCACAGAATAATCAATAGAGTGACTGAGTTCAGTATTTAAATGTCTTTTAATGTGACACTTACCGATCGCAAGATGGAGTCTGTGGCCAAAACACTGTAGCTTGCTCCACTGGTTTATTTCGGCTGCCTTCATCATGTTAGATGCGTTATCTGTGGTTATGCACACTTGCCCCTCTTCATTTAAACCCCAGTTGGCCAACGCATCTTTTAATCCATTAGCGATGTTCTCTCCCGTGTGGTCAAGAGGAAAGTACGACGTCTGCAGACAACGGCTCTTTAATTCAAAATGTTCACTTATGAAGTGAACATTTGTTCAGATGAAAGGCTCATCTTTTTTTCCTGACAGCGCAGTGCTACTTATTTTTAACTTTCAGCTTCTGCCTTACTGTAGGGGTCCACTAGCACTTTAGCCTCGTCGCATCCTATTCAACTCAATGGAGAGAGCCGCGGTGCATGCTGCGTTGAACGCAGCCCCGCCCTCCGGTGAAAAAAAATATTCAAATGAATCCAGCCCCTGCTGCATCAGGCCAATCGGAGAAGAGCAGGCGCTGTGCTCACACACACACACAAGCCTCTCACACACAGAACAGGTGCTTTTAACCACAGAAGTTGGAAACACTTGCAGGCTATTGGCTAATTCAAATCGCAGCTCCTGCGATTGAAAAATCGCATCCATTCAAATCGCGATTTCGATTAAAAAACGATTAATCGTTCAGCCCTAGTTTAAGGGCAGCCGATTGTTGAAACAGTGCAGCAGTGAAAACAGACCTGTGTGTAACAGAGTGGTTTATGGTAATTTACTGTTACTGGGAATGTTGTATCAGCTTCAGTCAGACCAGTTTAACTTTTAAACACAGGATGAAGTTCACAGGCTTCACTTCTCAGTCCAGTGAGAATATCTTACTCTCTACAGCTCATTATTGAAGACAGTCTAAATACAGACAGACCTTTAGCTTT
This sequence comes from Astyanax mexicanus, assembly GCF_023375975.1. Lineage (NCBI taxonomy): Eukaryota > Metazoa > Chordata > Actinopteri > Characiformes > Acestrorhamphidae > Astyanax > Astyanax mexicanus. The sequence goes on from NW_026040044.1 coordinate 1,341,151, forward strand.
AATAACCAATTATAACAGCATGAGGCGCAGTCAGTTTATGTGCTCTTAAAATAGGAATGAACAGAAGACAGAGCGCAGCTGCCTCTTAAAGGGGATGGATACAGACACACTGATTGGTTTATTTCACGTTATGCCCAAAACACACCCATGAATAATTAAGGGAATTAAAACACGCCCTTTGCGCCGTTGAAGCTGCGCAAGGCGTATTTTTCGCGCTCTAGATACCAAAGACACAGGACACGCCCCTAAATCCAGCTGCACAAAGCGCAATTAACTAGTGCGCTCTAGATCGTTAAAATAGGGCCCTCTATGATCAGAATGTTGGTGAGGCGTCACTCACCTCAGACACCCTCACCTGTTTATCAGACAGTGCTAGTCCCCAATGGAGCCTGACGACGAGAGCCTGCCACGCCCTGGCATGGAAATCGACTCGGCGGACATTTTGAATAATTACAAACAAATAATTAATGTTTTTGCTGTGAAATCGCTCTGATATGACAGAGAACACTCCTCCCTGTGTGTGTGTGCAGCGGTGTCTGTGTGAGTGCAGGCAGTGAGACGGGAGGAGGGGCAGACAGCGGCTCCTCACACACATCTTCATATATTTCTGGTTATAAAGCAGTCCAGAAAATGGTTCTGTGATAATCCTGACAAAAAATCCACCTGCAGAAAGTGGCAAACCTGCAAATAGATAGCTTACAGTTGTTGTTATTAATTGTTTGGTTTTTAATGGTTTTATCATCAATTTATAGAAGTGTTTCATAAAATTGTTTGATGAAATGGTTTCATAAGTATTTTTATAGGGTGATTAAAAAGGCTGTTTTATTTGTTTATCTATTTGTTAACTGGAAAGAAAAATAAAAGAATAATATGCAATATGTGGTTGTTACATTCATTCAGGTTTAAAAAAAACACAATATTTGTAAGTAATTCAAAGTAATCAGATTACGTTACTCACTTGAAGTAATGTAACTGATTACGTTACAAATTACATTTAGAGTAATGTAATCAGTAATCTGTAACGGATTACATTTTAAAAGTAACCTTCCCAACACTGGTAAGGAGTGTGTGAGGTGATGAGTGTGTGGAAGGTAAGGATTGTGTGTGTGTGTGTGTGTGTGTGTGATAAGTTTGTTCATGACTGATCTTTCTGTCCTGTTTTCTGTTTTACAGAATAAAACCTAAACCTGACTGGCTAGACTGACAGTTCTGCTTTGGACATCACTTCCTGTTACCAGTGGCTCCATATCCGGTGTCCTGTACATCAACACACACACACACACACACACACACACACACACACACACACACACACACACACAGGTATGGTTGAATATGGGTGAAGAAGGACTGAAGGAGCTGAAGTTCTGCTGCTTCTGTTCTCTAACAGTAATCAATATGAAGATTCTGATCTTATTAAACTGCTTTAATCATATTTATTACAGTATTTTATTCATTCAGGACTTCTGTAGCATCTAGAATCGTCCAATCACCTGCTTTAAAAATGTACAGCACTCCTACAAAGTGTTTTTATATTTATAAAGATCTGCTTTGTTAATTCTGTTTATGTTTAGTTATGAACTTATGCTGAAGCTCCTCTGAGTCACTAGCTCACTGTTATAGAGGGTTTCCTGTAGGGGGCGCTGTGGTGTTGGACTCTGGGTAATTACTGCAACCTGTGGCTCTGATTCTCAGATTCCAGAGGAAATGTTCAGAGTGGATGATTAAATTAAAGAAGAATATTATTTGATTGAGGGAACAGATTGTTAAATGATGTAAATAATATATTTCTCTAAATAATATCCCTCTGTAGAAATGCACACAATAATTACATTCTCCAGATCTGGTTGGTAGATCATGTAAACAGGTTGAACAGGTTTCTAATTTATTTTTTATCATGTTTAGAGTAAAAGTCATGAAATGGTCAATGTATCATAGCGTTTTTCTGTATCAGTAAAACTTCTTGTTTTTTCATGTTTTAAAATTGTTCATTTTGTGTTCTAAAGCTGTAAAAATGTAAATGTTTCCACCTTAAACCTGTATTATATTAAATTTGTATTTTTCAGGAAGGGATTAGTAGAACATATGGTGATTAAACAGACAGATATTTTATACAATTATCACAGTTATCTCTCTTATCACAACCAATCCACCAACGTGGATACATGAAGTTAGTTTTTTATCGTCTGCATATTTAGAGTTGATTTAGAGTCGATTTGGGCAAATCGGTCTCTTACTTTTAAGACAAAGACAGATGATGTATTAAAGGAAATGAAAACATATATTTTTATATTTTGTAAAATTTACTTTTTATGTATTTTTAATAAATGGTTGTTCTTATCCAAGTGTTGTATTTTTATTTTATTATTTATATGGATGTAACACTAAGTGTAAAGTTCTGTTGGGTTTAGTAACTGGGAGGTTGATTGTTGTGATGGTGTGTTTATTAAATACAGTAGGATGAACAGACTTCAGCTGATACAGTTTATTCACTCAGTGTCTTTCACAGTATAGTGAGGAACAGAATGCAGGATGTGATGGATGAGTGGAGAGATGGAAAAGATACAGACAGTAGGTACAGATCCCTCCCTCAGACGAAGTCTACTGGCTAATCCTGCTGTGTACTGACTCTGAGGTTCTTAACCAGCAGACCGAAATGGCGTTTCTTCAAATGATCTTGTGGGCGGGGCTCTGGTGGTGGTTGACGGGTGGAGGGGTGGAGCCAGGGTGGTTCAAAGCAGGTTTTCTTATTGTGACATCACAATAAGGGAGGAGCTCATAGCATTGCAGAATAATTTGTGGTCTGAACCAGGAAATTTGAGACTTTTTTTTTTAGATGTTAAACCAAAAATCAGTTAATGGGACACTACTAACAAATTATTATGAGATTTTGGTTTGGTGAATTGATGTTTATCATTTATTATTTTATCACTATATTGTATTATAGAGCTTATTGATAAACAGCAACTCATCATTCATCGTACAGTGCATCTATTTGTTTCTCTGTGCATATGATAATAAACTATCAAATCTTGAATTAAATAGAGAAGCATCTCAAGATAATCCAAATCTCGGACAGTTTGATGTCTGTTTTTGATTTTCTCAACAATAATGACATGCCAAAAGTGATGGGACAGCAGAATGTTCATGAAAATTGGATCATGAAGTGTTACCTGAGTGGACAGCTTGGGAACACCTGTATACGCTGTAAAAACCTGAACCGTCCAAAAATAAAAACATTTCAACAGGAAGTTCAGTCTAGACCTCGACCATGATCTCATTATGAATGTAACTCAGACAGTAGTTCTGCCTATGTATAGAAACTTTAGCTGATCTAATGTGAAGCCTTTGATGTAAATGACTGTATTTCTTTGTTTAGTTATCAGTTTCCACTGCTGATCTTTAGCCTAAAGCCTGGAGAAACACAGCTAAAGCTGCTGTAAACAGGTTTTACATTTAATTCTGTTTCATTTGACCTATTTTCCCACTTTACACTTTTGCATTTATTAATTTTCCATGCTTGATAAATGGAAGGTGTAATTCTCCTATTCATAATATACATCATATAGCAGAAAACTGCTACACATCACTTAAAATAGTGATAAAAACTGCATTTAAAAAGAAATATGTGATTGCTCTAATAGTGACTGTAGTGTGAATTCATCAAAATTCAGGATTCTGACCATGACTTACGCTACAACATTTACTAGAGTTCTACAATATCCATTTACAGGATTACTAGTGTCTACACTGCAAAAAATCAATTTCCAAAAACTAGATATAATGTATAAAAAATTAGATCTAAATGCTTATATTAAGCAAATAAATCTGCCAATGGGGTAAGCAATTTTTACTTGGTAAGATTTCTTAAAATAAGCAGTATTAGCTAGGCCTTTGCTTTGCACTTAGATGTCTTAAAACTAGTTAGAAAATGTGTAAAAAAAAAGCATTTTATACTCAATATAAGCCAAAATTTAATTTCAAAAACTAGACAAAATGTACAAAATATGAGATGTAAACACTTATATTAAGCAAAAAAATCTGCCAATGGGGTAAGCAATTTTTACGTAGTATTTTTTCTTAAAATAAGCAGTATTAGCTAGGCCTTTGCTTTGCATTTAAATGTCTTAAAACTAGTAAGAAAATGTGCAATTAAAGCATTTTAAACTCAGTAAAAGCCAAAATAATTTTCCAAAAACTAGACAAAATGTATAAAATATGAGATGTAAATGCTGATATTAAGCAAAAAAAATGCCAATGAGGTAAGCAATTTTTACTTAGAAATCTTACTAGGTCTTTGCTTTGCACTTATGTCTTAAAACTAGTAAGAATATATGTAAAGAAAGCAGTTTAAACACAAAATTGTGCTTTCCCTCAAACAAGTTTTGATTGATCAGACTAAGTGATAAAACTTACTCAAATTAAACCATATAAGTGAAGTCTGCTTATCAAAGAAGAAACTGAAAATCAGAATGTTGCTGTGACTTTTTTTTTATTAACCAACAAATGTAAAACATACATGTAAAACGTTGTCAACATTGTAATCAAAAATAAGTTGGTGTTTATATGCCACATTTTGCCTCAAAAACACATGAAATATGTTCTGTCTTTAAACATTAAGTAAATTTTTTGCAGATTGGACAAGTACCATAAAACTAAAAATTACAGGATACAGGAATACTAATACTGGTATTGGGCCCAACTCACATACAGGGTCATTTAAAAAAAAATTAATATCTTTGAAAAGTTACTCATTATATAGATGTATTACACACAGAATTATCTATTTTAAGCGTTAATTTATTTTATTGTTGATTATGGCTCACAGCCAATAAAACCCCAAAAATCAGTGTTTCAGAAAATCAGAATATTATATAAGACCAATTGGTACTTTCTGCAGTGTGGGCAGCGTGCCAAGTCCTGCTGGAAAATGAAATCTGCATCTCCATAAAAGTTGTCAGCAGAGGGAAGCATGAAGTGCTGTAAGATTTTGTGGGAAAACAAAACTGCACTGACTTTAGACTTGATAATAAAACACAGTGGATCAACACCAGCAGATGACAGACATGTCTCTCCAAACCATCATATTTTGTTGTCACAGTTTGTTGGAATCTTGGAACATGTAATGTTCACAAGTTCATTTTCGTTCAGTGATTTTCAAACACAATTGGGCTGCAGCAACAAATTAATTCTTTAAACTTTATACACTATATTGCCAAATCTATTCGCTAACCCATGCAAATCATTGAAGTCAGATTACAATCACTTCCACAGGTGTATAAAACCAAGCACCTACAATGGGTCAGGAGATCAGTGAATTTTTAATGTAATATCATCATAATATACACATTACAATTACATTTGGTCACATCTAAAACACATTAGAAAACATCTTGGAATAAATGATAAAACTGTTCCAAATTATTATATGAACTGCCCACTCAGTAAACACCTTAAAACATTGTATTAATGAGCCATCTTATGAGCCATCTATAGACAACTGTCACACACTGCATTATATTAATTTTGTATTGTCTTTATTTCCTTTTACAGTGTACATTTGAGTCTTATAGCTGTATATTTATAAAATTATACTTCTTTACCTTATATTTTTGTTGAAAATAAGAAATTAATAAACAATTCCACATTCCATCATAACTTTGATTTCATATGGATTTAATAACACACATACAGTCATCCTGCATCAGTAAAATGTTTGTTTCCTTTATTCATGACTGGAATTGAGCCGCCGCACAAACCCTGCTGGATGATCAACCCATTTCTTTTCCAACTGTTCAGCTCATCAGAAATTTTGATTGTTCGACAGCCAAATACTGGGGGCCCACATCTGCCGTTAGTTATGTTGTCAATAGATTCATGTTTATCTGATCCAAAGGGTTGTATTCTATTGGCTTTATGCATTTATTTGATGGGGTGTCAGCTTTTGGATATGTAACATACATGATGCAGGTGTGTTCTGATGTAAAACTGGGCTGGTGAGGGCAGACAGAATCCTATAATTTCTGTACATTTTATGACCAAGACTGATGACAAGAAATATTTGTTCATACCACTGTAAACGATGATGCATAAAACATGACAAATAAAGACTGTTCAATGTATTTTTCCCCCATCTCAAAATCCTTGAAGTAAGATTACATAAGTGTAGACTAGGTCTTAAATTAAGTGAAAATCACTTATTGTGTATCTTAAATTTGGATATACAAATCAGAATAAATTTGCAAATTACTTTTTGTGCTCATTTTAAGTTAAAATTACTTAAAATAAGGTGAAACTTCTAAGTAAGTCTGAATAAGATAATTGCTCTTAAAAAAAGCAAAACAATCTTACTCTTTTAATGCTTGGTAAGACAAAAAATCTTATCAGTGGAAAAAACAAGATTTATTGCTTGGAAATTAGACAATTACACTTGCTAAGATTTTGATTTTTGCAGTGTATTCCCAGTCCTGTAGCAGTGAAAGCACTATACTGGACCATGCTGTGGAGCTCCAGTAGTAAAGAACACAGTTCTAGCAGTCCCCATGTTACACTGCCTGCTATTACACACTCTGACCACTGGAGGGAGCCACAGCAGCACTTCAGCTCCCAGTAACACACAGTAAACCCCTCCCTCCAGCAGCAGATCTCTCACAGCCAACACAAGAACCAGAACCACACAAGCAGCCCATCCAGCGGTCTGATCACTGCGGTTTACATGTACACCATATATTATATTCCACATTTTGATTTAAGAGTAAATTATTATAAAGCTAAAGTAAATATACTTCAGCTACAGAGCCTGTACATTATGAGATCCACAGATCTTCAATAATCAGACTTAACCAGAGCAACACAGCCCTCAGAACCACCGTCTGATTACAAGAAAGAATCTGAGTTTCAGTAAACTGTGTTAGTAAATGTCAGTAAACTGGGCTGAGGAAAGATCTGACCATGACTTGGAATGGGGGATCAGCTGTAGGGGGGTATGATTGTGATATCACAGATGGGAGGAGTCACTGTGGTCACACCCACTGAGTGGTAAAAATACAGACGTGCCAGATCTCGCACCTTGTGTAAAGCATGTCACAATGCTCATTGCTATCTTACACCCCACCAACAGTCTATTTTCACTCCTTACTCCTGCCTGGTTTAAATAGCAGAGCTTCTGAATATATCTTCACTGATGGGCGTGGTGTTCTGGAAATGAGGTGTGTTCAGGTAAATGTAAATTTCTGGAGTTTTGCTTGTTTATCTTGGCAACAGAAAATGCAAGTGCACCACTGACTGAATACAACCTAGACATACATTCATTGCTATCTTGGCAGTGAATTACACTGTGCATAAGTGCGTACACTCCCGTTTGTTACACACACACGTACAGACAGCAGTGCATAAACACATAAATCCTGTCAGAATACAAAATAAAATAAATTAATATAAAAGAATAATACAATAAAATTGTTCTTTCTCAACACAAAATAAAGGTCATATGCTGAGAAGTAGCATTGGACTTGTCCAGGTAGCTGCGCCGTTCAAATAGCAATTCGCCAAAGTCAGAGCTCACCTGGATCTTAAAGGGAATGACAAGCACAGATTGCTAAAATATTGTTAGCATTAGCATTCTGTTCACATGATGTGAATCACAGAAGGGGAGGATTGATGTTGATTGTGATTGATGTACAAACAGATTCAGTGAAAAGAATCAGAGCTTTACTTTTACAGACTGACCAAAGATAAAGGAGTGAGAAGCTAATGGATCACTGCAATTCACAGAACTATTAATCTACTTCTGATAATATTACATTATTTTATTTTATTTTAAAGCATTTTCATTATAAGTAAAATATTATTGGTATTGATGTTGAGGTGACGATACTTTAAACAATTCCAGTTTGTTTGGAAAAGTGTGAATCTGGACCAGGGAGCAGTGAGGGTTAAGAGCCCAACAGTAGCATCAAACCCACAACCCTGTCATCGATAGCCTGATGCCCTGATGCCTGAACCTTTCCCTTAAAGGTAATGCGTTAGCTATGAGTCGAACCCAAGGCAACTGCACACACACACACACACACACACACACACACAGATGTGAGTTTCATTTCTCCTTTTCATAACAGAGCAGAGCTGAGATCAGTCATGCATTAAAAACACATTCTAATTATAAGACTTTCATTAACAAGGGGATTTCTTCACATTCAACCTTTTATTCCCAACAGAGATCATTTCTGAATTATTAAAATATCTAAACCCAGTTCACAGCACAGAACCTGTTCTGCATAATATAGCAAATAAAATCAGAACAAATCCTTAAAATAACAGTCCTTCATTTCTGGTGCTGCGAGACCTGAGTGCCTCTTTCCACACTGTGGACCATCAGATTCTGTTAGATAGAATTAGACCATGCTGGCCTGTCTAGAACTGATTTAACTGCTTTTACTCATTTCTCTCTGAAACGAGGTTCTCTGAATCCATATTAGGATCAATATGTGATTCATTATTGTTAAATCTCTATATGTTCTCTCCTTCCACAGCTACACTGATACTGATACTGATAAAGCATGACTGTATAGAGATCATCAGCATTCATTACAATACAACACACACAGTGTCCAAAATCCAGCTTTATTTCAGCACAGCAAAAGTATGGGGACAGCTACAGCACACTGACCAGAGTAAAGACACAAATATCAGCACTGTGTAGAATTTACACTCTATTGGAGATGCAGGTGGAAGCAGCTCTATGTTCACTTCTATCTTGGAGCTGCTAGCCTTCACACTCGCTCTTCCTCAACCTGATTGGCTGATCCACATTGTCGTGGGTGACGGTGCAGGTAAACTCCTCCCTCTTTTCCCAGAGTGCTTTGCTGAGGGTCAGGGTGCTGCTGCGGCTGTAGCGGCCGTTCTTCTCTTCTTCTGCACTGGTCAGAACCCCGTCCTTCACCTCTGAGCCGTCCACCGTCCAGCTGACCAGCGCCCCCTGTGGAGAGTAGCCAGACAGCAGGCAGAGCAGAGAGGCGGAGCCCTCAGACAGCTGCAGAGAGGAGGGGCGGAGCAGAGACACGGAGGGCTTCACCGTGGGACCGGCTGGAGAGAGAACACACACACACACTGTTTAGAACAGACATGGTCCCAAATCAGCTTTACCTACCTACACCCCCCATGTAGTATAAGGGGTATAAGGCTTGATGGTGGGACCCCCAAACTCCAGTATAGTGAGATTAAAGTCACTAAGTAACAAAGATCCATTTAGAAAGCACTAATAGTGAGTCCACAGCGTAATCAGACTGCATTAGATTTAGTGCACTCCCAGATCTATTCACTAACTCCAATAGTCCAACTGTGTCCAACACTGGAACGCTCAGTGAGTGTATTCTGGAAATGATCTCAACTCCAATAGAGACACAACTGGAAGCTCTGCAGCAGCACCAATGCTCTCCAGCACTGGAGAACATCTTCACTTTATTATCAACATCTTCAAATCATCAACATCACGTCTTTACAGCAAGAATCAAAACATCAGAAACTCTGTATTATATACATTAATCATTTTTTACATGTGCACTGCAATTAAGTCAATAAAATTACACTAAAATGAAAACCATTTCAAACAATTATTATTAATTCTGATTTCTGTGGGACGTCTGTGTGACCTAATACATTACTGCAGACACAAATAATGAAAACACTTCATAATAATTTTAGTTTCTTAAACATTTATAGATTTTGTTCATATTTAACTCATCATTAATTGTTATTTTTAATATAATATTTAATAACAAAATAATATTTAAGGAAGCTTCATGAAACTTTATGTTTCTAAACTCTACTTATCTGTTTTTGTATTTCTTAGTAATTTGAAGGTCCAGAAAGCTACATGAAAGGTAAAACAATGTACATAATATAGATTAGTTTCTACTATTTATTTCATTAAAATGTAAATAATTCCATTACATAACAACCTGATTTATCTATCATGAATTATGAAGTAGTACCATGTTCATTTATATTAAGTATCTGTAAATAGTAAAATATGTTTAAAAAAAGAGAGTTTTTAGTGGTCCATTTAGAAAATTATTAATATTATAAAACCCAGATATTATTATAATGAGGACATACAGGGCAGGAGAGTGAATGTAGATCATATAATCTATATTAATCAAATACCACCAGCATATATTTTCATTATAATATAATATAATTAAGCAACTAAACTTTGATTGCTCAATTATTTCATAGAAAAACTTTTATATGATTTATTGTGTAAAACTTAATGCTAAAGAAGACGTGGATTAATGTCAATTGTAAATATGCTACTAATAAGAAATATTTTACTATTATAAAATGACTGATGTATAACATTATTATAAATATTATAAATATTAAAACATTATGACTAACAAGCAAATTCCAGATCTGTTCGCCATGTGTTTAGGATGAAGTTACAGCTGATATGGTTCTAATAAAATGTTACTAATATACTATTTAATTATTTATAGCTCCAGTTTAATTAATTATATTAGTTAATGATTTCTTAACCCTCCTGTTTTGTTCTGGGTCACATTGATCCATTTTAAACTTTGAAGATCTAGGAAATTTAGTTGAAAGTATTTTTTTAGTATGAAACTTGCTTGCCTTAATCAGACTAATCAACATATAATATGAAAATGTTTCAGCTTACATATTTGCAACAACTAAAACAAACTAAAACAAAACTACAAAGTTGTGTTTCAATGTTATGTAAAGCTATTGTTTTATATGGTAATCTTTTAAAAGTAATGAAGTAGTGAAATATTTAAAAAGTTTCTATGTATATTTTTTAATGAAAAAGAGTGATTTATCCTAACTGAAGCTTTACATTTTAGAGGTAAGGAACACCACTGCACTAAATATTGATAGAATAATTAGTAATGGAGTTAGTTATTAAATATTTACACTGTTTTTTAGGATTTGTTTTCGGACATTTATTGAATAATTAAATATGCACTGGGGCAAACTGACCTGGAAACACCATTACTGTTCCTCACAAATGAACATAACAGGAGGTTAAATTACAATTTACATATATTTAACTGTAAATGTTTTAGGAATGAGTATTATTATATAGTGTTGCTGAAATAAATCTGGAGTATTTTTCTGATTAAAAATGTAAAAGAGAGACTTACTTATAGTGAGTTTAGTTCCTCCACCGAAAGGCCACCACAGTGATACATTCCAATGAAGCCGTCGTACAAAAACCTCTGTTACACTCCAGTGATGAAACACACACACACACACACACACACACACACACACACTCAGTCCTCTGGATGTGTATCAGATGTATCCAGTCAGAATCTGGGTGTATAAAATGGTGTGAGTGTAATATTGTTCTGTAATATTTAGAGTGTTTTCTTTGTTGTGTTTTAGGTTCAGGAGGGGTTCTAGATATTTCCATAGAGAGGTTCCACTTTGCATTATCAGCCCATGCTTCAGTGCTCTGCTAATTTTTATAGTCCTGTGAGTTTAACACTTCATGACTGAGAGCTGCTGCCCAGCAACTTCACCCACAGCAACCATGACTTTCTTCTCCATCTTCATCTGGACTCTCACTCTCTGGACTGGAGGTAAATATCAGGGGTTAAATATTAACAGTCACATTAACCCCTTTATTATTACTGAGTTTAGATGTGTGTGAACGGGTGAATCCAGTGTTCTAATATATTAAATGTGTTTTTGTTTCTTTTTTCTACTTTTTTTTCTTTTTAGAGTATTTTGGGGAAATCATAATGACTCTCCAAATTCTCAGCTTGTGACTCCAGGACAGACTGTTACCATCAGATGCAGATCCAGTCAGAGCATTGGTAATTGGTTAGCTTGGTATCTTCAGAAATCTGGAGAAGCTCCTAAACTGCTGGTCTATCGTGCTTCTTCTCTTCAGTCTGGTGTTTCTGGTCGTTTTACTGGGAGCAGATCTGGATCTGAATATTCTCTACAGATCTCTGGAGTTCAGGCTGAAGATGCAGGAGATTATTACTGTCAGCAGGGTGACAGCCTTCCGTTCACACAGTGTTAGAGCGTCATACAAAAACCTCCCTCAGCTGTAGAGGAAGTGCTCAGACTCAGAAACACACAGTGATCTGAGATCAGCTGATAAAGCTGCACTCAGCTGAGCTCATCAACTCCAGAACTCTACAGCAGTGAGCATTTCTCTCTCTTTAGGGAGTATTCCTCACTGTTGAACAGAGATTTCACCATTAGATAGAACATCTCACTAGTAGCAGTGAAGCAGCAGCAGATACACACTCTTAGGAGATCACACACACTCTCCAGAGACTGGGATTAACATTTTCAGATCATTTTTGGAAGAAATGGACGACGTGAGCTCCAGAACAAAACTGTAAAGTACCATGCAGACTGTTCTCAGCAACAAGTCCAAAATTCAGGTTCAGTCATGGTATGGAGGTGCATCACTACGCTTCTGTGATGCAGCATTAATGCAGAAATAATACAAAACCACATTAAAAAACATGACTGTGGAAGAACAGTGTAAAGATACTGGACTGCCCTGCCAGCCATCCTGATCTGTGTCCAGTAGTGATGTGTTTATAGGAAGAATAAAACAGAATTAAACCTGAACAATTTCATCACTTGATATCTTCACCAAATATCTATAGTACCAAAATAGAAGTACTTCACTACTGGACTTAAGTATTAAAATAATGTATCTGTATCTACTGGAATATTATTTTCACTCCTGTAATAATTTCTCAGTAACTTTAAAATAATTGATTTTTTTTTTCTCTGAAGCAGTTAGTACTGTTTTTGTCAGATGTGTTTGCCAGTACACCATGCAGAAAAAAAATCAATCAGTTATAATTCCCAGTCAAATTTGTGATCTGCTAAATTTCTCAGTTATTGGTCACACTAAGATCATTAATTATTGGGCATGTCCTCTTGATTAATCTGTAGAACCACAGTGAAATGTTAACTAATAACACTTGCTAAAGGTTTAAACCTCATCAGAAAATTCAGTTTAGCAATAAGAAGTTATCATCTTTATTGATAGTTTAGATAAACTAAAATGAGTTTATTTGTGGGCTACATCTCCAAAGACCCAAATATAAAGATTCTGCCACTACACACACACACAAACACATGTGCACACTCACAAACATGCTCACACAAAGACATGCTCACACACACAAACTTGCTTACATACACAAACATGCACAAACACAAACATGCTTACACACACAAACATGCTCACACACAAAAACATGCTTACACAAATAAACATGCTCATACACACAAACATGCTCACACACACAAACATGCTCACACAAAAACATGCTTACACACAAAAATGCTTACACAAATAAACATGTTCATAAACACAAACATGTTCACACACGCAGACATGCTCACACATACAGACATGCTCACACACAAACATGCTCACACACAGACATGCATTCACACACACAGAAATATATGCAAATACCCACTCACACACAAACATGCACACACACAAACATGCTCACACACAAACATGCTCACACACAAACATGCTCTCACACACATGCACATGCTTACAAAAACACACATACATGCTGACACACACAAACCTGCATACACAAACAAACATGCTCAGACAGACATGCTCACACACAGACACAAAAACATGCTTACACATACACATGCTCACACCAATACACAAACATACTCACACACACTTATATTTGAGAGAACTGAACCTGGATAATAATGAACTGCAGGATTCAGGAGTGAAGCTGCTCCCTGATGGACTGAAGAGTTCACACTGTAAACTGCAGGAACTGGAGTAAGACCTTTAGAAATGCAGCAAAACAGAAAATCTCACCCTCAAACATCAATCTCTTCTTACCTGTTTCTGTCGATCAGACCTGGCAGCAGGCACTACACACACAAACACACACATACGCAAACATGCTCACACACACAAACAAACATGCTCACACACTCATTCACACGCACGTTTCTCACACATACCTGTATTGGTGAGAAATGTGCATTATGAATGTAATTATGAGCTGTGTAATGACACTGAGTTATCATTTGGATTCTATATGATACTCTTTTTATGTGTAAATACAAATAAACTATTAATGTGTGTGTCAGTGTTTTAGTGTATTATCTTTTCTCTCTACAGACAGTGGAGGCGTGGTCTTTCGGAGAAAAGCTGTGCGGCTCTCGTCTCAGCTTTCAGCTCAAATTCCTCAAGTCTGAGAGAACTGGACTTGGGTAATAATAAACTGCAGGATTCAGAACTGAAGCTGTTCTCTGCTGGACTGAAGAGTTCACACTGTAAACTGCAGAAACTGGAGTAAGATCATCAGAAATGCAGCAGAACAGAAAATCTCACCTTCACACATTAATCTCTTTTCAACTGTTTTTGCCTGTTAGACCTGACAGCTGGCACTACACACACAAACACACACATACGCAAACATGCTCACACACACACACACTCATTCACAAACATGCTCACACACAGACGTGCTCACACACACTCACAAACATGTTCACACACACAGACATGCTCACATACAAACATGCTTGCACACAAACATTCTCACAAAAACTCATTCACACACAGCACAGACACACACACACATTTACTCAAAAACACACAAACATACACAAATACCCACTCACACACACAAACATGCTCACACACACACACAAACATGCTCTCAGACACATGCTCATGCTTACAAACACACACATATATATACTGACACAGACAACCCTGCATACAAAAACACACAAACATGCTCACACAGACTTGCTCACACATACACATGCTCGCACACATGCACAAATGTGCTCACACACACACTTATCTCATCTAAAATTCCTCAGGTCTGAGAGAACTGGACTGGGTGATAATGAACTTCAGTATTCAAGAGTTAAGCTACTCTCTGCTGGACTGAAGAGTTCACACTGTAAACTGCAGAAACTGGAGTAAGATCATCAGAAATGCAGCAAAACAGAAAATCTCACCTTCAAACATTGATCACTTTTCAACTGTTTCTATCTATCAGACACACACACAAACACACAAACATGCTCACACACACAAACATCACCACACATATTCATTCACATACACATTTATCACACACCTGTATCTGTGAGAAATGTGCATTCTGAATGTAATCATGAGCTGTGTAAGGACTCTAAACTATCATTTGGATTCTATATAATACTCTATTTTTTGTGGTCCTCTCTGAATTTAAAAACTTTCTTATAGGATGGATAGCGGATATAATAGGCACTTTACTCTAACTCCAAAAAAAACATAGGTTTCAGGTTTTTAGTTCTTATTGGGACTAAGTTGGACTCCTGAAATGGGCCTCATCATTACAGCCCACCTTAATTTCATATGGGCGCCATTTAAGGGGAGTGTTCATATCTAACCCTTCCCGGTCTGATAAGACACTCCGGTTGGAACCCACACTTGATGCCAACATAATACCCATAGTAAAATCTGTCTAGTTCATAGTTGCTTGTTTCAAATCATGGAAACACTGGAGCTCAACCTTGAGGATCTGACCACAATCCAAAACTATTGCCAGATAAAACATGCTTTTGATGTAATATGACACACATTTAATATATTGTATAACATTAATCTACACAAGGTATCTGTAAAATTATCAGTTAACATATCTGTAGACAATCACACCTGTTTAAACAGGTGGACTAAGAGTACATATCTAGTCCTGGTAGTTGTGAGAGATAAGTTTTCTGGGTTATGTTTTATTTAAATAAATCTAAATGTAACTATTTTAATACCCATGTAGAAAAGTCTTCCTAAATTTAACTGAAACTTTGTTAAATGTGTGTTTGATCTGATGGGACGTGTTTACTGTTACCAACAGGAGGCAGAAGTGAAACCAGACCCCCCCCTCCAACCAGTGGAGCTCAGATCTGCATGAACAGTCCTGATTGGTCCTCTTTCTCCCAGAATAGAGCAGAACTTTCAGCAGATGTTCAGCTTCATTCAGCCAAACTCACTCAAGCACAACACACACAGCACTGCACTGAAGCTGCAGCTAAACACACTCTCTACCAACACTGATCATCAGCATTCATTACAATACAACACACACAGTGTCCAAAATCCAGCTTTATTTCAGCACAGCAAAAGTATGGGGACAGCTACAGCACACTGACCAGAGTAAAGACACAAATATCAGCACTGTGTAGAATTTACACTCTATTGGAGATGCAGGTGGAAGCAGCTCTATGTTCACTTCTATCTTGGAGCTGCTAGCCTTCACAGTCGCTCTTCCTTAACCTGATTGACTGAACCGCGTTGTCGTGGGAGATGGTACAGGAAAACTCCTACCTCTTTTCCCAGAGTGCTTTGCTGAGGCTCAGGGTGCTGCTGCGGCTGTAGCAGCCGTTCTTCTCTTCTTCTGCACTGGTCAGAACCCCGTCCTTCACCTCTGAGCCGTCCACCGTCCAGCTGACCAGCGCCCCCTGTGGAGAGTAGCCAGACAGCAGGCAGAGCAGAGAGGCGGAGCCCTCAGACAGCTGCAGAGAGGAGGGGCGGAGCAGAGACACGGAGGGCTTCACCGTGGGACCGGCTGGAGAGAGAACACACACATTTAAACACTTTATTTACATTAAAAAGGAAGAAAATAAATGATAGTATCCATATGTTAGTTGAGAGTCATTATGTAATCCAGGACTGAGAACGATGTTAAAGATTCAGAGAACAGCGTGTCGTCCAGATATACAGGCTGCCTTTAACCACTGAGAGAGAGAACAGTTCTTTACTAACTGCTCGACTTTTCTTTAACCTGCTCCAACAATCTGCAGAACCCAAATACACACTTTATTAATGAGCCCAAAACTACAGAACCAGTACAGTTACTCTGCATTCAGTACATCCCATAATCACAGATACTGTAACAGTTTATAGAAAAACAATAATCCATACATATCTGATAAGATCAACACATTTAACACTCCTAACACTTCTGATAACTTCATTATTAAATACTACAGTGTCAGGAGTAAATTCTGATTAATGAGTGTAAATTCTGATTTGTGATTGGATCATATCTCCAATATCTTCACTAATAAAAGTTCTAAAATGCAGCAGATATATTTCAAACAAACACTGCAGTTTAAACAATTTAGAATTTTCAAGATGTTGTTTAATGGTTTAGAATGTCAAGAGCTAAAGAGTAATATTTATTATAACAATACAATATATATACTATGTATATCACTATTGACACAACAACACTTTTTACAGGCAAAATTAAAAACATTTTAAAGCTCATTATTAACTTGTTTAATCATTAAAATTCATATATAAAATTAAATATTAATGATAATTTCTTGATCATTATGTTTAGTTGAAGCACCACCATTTAGTCAGAGCAATTCTGGGTCATTCATCTGTTTTTCTTTATAAACTCAGTTATATATTAATTCAATTAAATATAGAAAATGTAATATAATATTTGAAGCTTTAGAAGAAGTAAAGTTACTCACTCTTTATAATGAGTTTAGTTCCTCCACCGAATGTGTACCACAGTGATACATTCCAATGAAGCCGTCGTACAAAAACCTCTGTTACACTCCAGTGATGAACCACACTCACACACACACACACACACACACTCAGTCCTCTGGATATGTATCAGATGTATCCAGTCAGAATCTGGGTGTATAAAATGGTGTGAGTGTAATATTGGTCTGTAATATTTAGAGTGTTTTCTTTGTTGTGTTTTAGGTTCAGGAGGGGTTCTAGATATTTCCATAGAGAGGTTCCACTTTGCATTATCAGCCCATGCTTCAGTGCTCTGCTAGTGTTTATAGTCCTGTGAGTTTAACACTTCATGACTGAGAGCTGCTGCCCAGCAACTTCACCCACAGCAACCATGACTTTCTTCTCCATCTTCATCTGGACTCTCACTCTCTGGATTCAGGGTAAGTCATTCATTTCTATCTGCAGCTCTAAATTCATTTCTGTACTTATACAGTACAATAGAACATACTGTTTCTCATCTTCCACATTTTCTAATAACTGTAAGATTTCATTTATTTTATTTATTCATTCTTTCAGAATCCAGTGGTCAGGTGACTGTGGATCAGACTCCTACAGTGAAATCAGTTTCTCCAGGAGAATCACTTTCTATCAGCTGTAGATTCAGTTCTGCACCATACGGTTCTACTCCTGAAGTCTCCTGGTATCATCAGAAACCTGTAGGACCTCCTAAACTCCTGATCTACTCTACTAACAGCAGACAGTCAGGAATTTCAGCTCGTTTCAGTGGTAGTGGATCTGGATCTTCCTTCATTCTGACCATCAGTAACATCCAGCCTGAAGATGCAGCAGATTATTACTGTCAGAGTGGCCATGTGATCAGTAGTAGAGCCGTGTTCACACAGTGTTACAGAGCTGTACAAAAACCCCCTCACTCACACACTGCACTGCTGCACCTACTGCAGGAGCTACACACACACACTAATACACACACACACACACAATACACACAAAGGTTATAATAGTTTATAATTTTTCATTATAGTTAAATTGTATTTCGTTTTCTCTTTTCCTCAAATTTAGTTAGTTTTAATTCGTTTTTAGAGGGGGTTTGCTTTTTTATTAGTTTATATTTTTCATACTTTTGTTACTTGTGAGCTGCATGGTTCAAAAAGGTGTTATGTAATCAAACTCAAAAAAGAAACAATAAAAAAAATCAGTTACAGTCCACAAACACTGTAGAAAATGGACTTTCAGCACTGGATACAGATACAGCTTTGTACCATATCAGTGCAGAACTAACTCTACTGTACCTCACATATATAACATCAGAACACAGCTGTCTGAAATATAGCTCTTTTACAGTGTGTGTGTGTGTGTGTGTGTGTGTGAGAGAGATTTATCAGTTCATCCTCCAGTGTTCTGGTGTATGAGCTACTCACAGAGTCAGGCTGGTAAATGTTCTCACAGTTAGCACTCTTATGCTGCTTCTCAGATGGACTTATAGCTGTGTGGAGTTTATTCTACATACTGTATCTCCTGTTTCACTACAGAACACATGCTTTTATCTTCCTCACGCTCATATTCTAATCCCATACAGACTTCTGCAGCTTTCTCTGTATTTTCTGTTGATATTTCGTGGCTAGCTGGAGACTGTAAAGAGAAGTAACGTTATTGACCGCGTAAATCTGCTCGAGATGAATCAACGCTTATAAATAAATTAACAAACATGAAAAGAAAGGGTATTCTATTTGAACTTTTAGTTTGTTTTAGTTGTTTTTATAAACACTAAATTCAGTTTCAGTTAGTTACCATTCTATCTTTTAATTACCATTTCTATTAGTTTTCAATGTTTTCGTTATTTCTTTTCTTGTTTGTCAACAATAATAACCTTGTCATACACACTAACACACAACTCAACACACAATACAAACACCCTTACACACCCACAATACCTATAACACACAATATATATATATATATATATATCAACCCACACTAACATATTAACACACAAGTCAACACACAGACTAACACACTTAAGCCCAATTTATACAGCTGCATCGAACCTACAATGTAGCTATGGTACAATCTATGCTGTTGCTTTACATGCCCCTCTCTGGAAATGTAATTATGCGTTATGTGACGTGGACAACCACAGCTGTGATTGGTTAGTCAGGCCTTCTATCCCCTCCCACATATTACAACATTTCAGTGCGATGCAGAGCCACTGATATGTGCAGGCAGAAGTATAAACATGCTCTGATGTGTAGAGTACTGTCGCTGGATAAGCGTAGGCTGCGGTATAGGTTCAACAGAGAAGTATAAATTGGGCTTTAGACACAAACTAACATATTGGGCCCTATCGTACACTCTGCGCAAGGCGTGTAGCGTGGTGCGTTGGATCCTACACCCAGTCCACAGTCTATTTTCACGCCTTGCGCACACGTCCTTAAAATAGCGTTGGACTTTTGGAATATATTAACGCAGGTGGGCGTGGTGGTCTGGAAATGAGGTGTGTTCAGGTAATTTTCTGGCGTGTTTCTATCTTGGTGGCGGAAAAACTGATTGCGCGATTGATTAGGTGAAAGGACGTCTAAATTCAGCTGTCACTCACGCAGCCAAAACTGAATTATGATCACCCTGCGCCCTGCGCTCCAAAATACCCCATACCATCACTTCTTTACCACAGAAAAATACACCTCACCCACAGCCTTCAGGAATTAACTATAAAAAAAATATACTTAAAAATCTGCACACTAACTATAAATTATTATTAGTTATATTTATTTCTGTCAGTTATAAGGATTTATATTTATGTTCGGTACACAGACTTATAACTTAATATAGCAGACACAGGCATTCTGCTGTTTAAGAATTTCAACAGATGCTTATTCTCACTCAAATGCTGGAGTTTTTTAAATGAAAAATTAAAAGAGAAAAGAACTTTGACTGAACATGAATTTATTTTATTTCATTTTGCTATTATTTAACTGAAATTCACTTTTATATCTGAAAAATAAAGCACATAAAGTCACCCTGGCATGTGGTGCTGCACGTCAATTATATAAAACTTAAAACATGCACAGAAATATAAAGCTATATTTTAGAATTTGTTTCTTTTAGCCAGGGCAAATTTATTAATATATTTAATATATTAATTTATTAATTAAAATCTCGTCCAGCGGTCTAAAATGTCAGGCACGCAAAGCGAGCTTGGCACAGCGTGCGCGCATCGCCCGCAGAATAACCTCTCTTCTGAAATAAACATTTTAATAAATAAATTCGGACAAGTGTAGTAACATTAATGCTATTAAACTAACTATAGCTACTGATAATTAATCAAGAGAAATCAGGCTAAATGCGCTGCGCCTCTTTCTCTCTTTCTTTCTCTCTCTCTCTTTCGCAGCACAGAGCTGAATTCAGCGTGAGGCTACAGATAATATAAAACTCAGTTCAGTTAAATAAAAATAAGAAAGGACCTGTAAGTATAAGTAAAGTACCTGTAAGGACCTAAAAGTAAATATTGTCAAATCTAAAGGATGGTTTGAGGTTTTGGTGAGCTGTTTTGAAACTGAAACTAACTGTAACTTTGATTATTCAGAAAGCCTGGGTTATTTTAAATTAGTTTATATTTGATATTATTTATTTATTCATTTTAATTATTTTTATTATTTTATTAATCAAATGATTAAATAAATATATCTTCATAATTCAATTTTTATGATCTTTTTAAAAGGACCTATTTATCCTTCTTTCGTATATATATTTTATTCGTCTTTTTTATTTCTTTTATTTCTATTTTTTTATATATTTTTTAAATCCCTTTTAAACTGTTAATGCTCAGCTGCATTGTAAATGAATGTCCCTATCCAGTGTAAATAATCGATTGCTTGTTTAATATTCAGTGTTGCAAATCCAGTTTTTACATAAATAATAAACAGAATAAAAAATTTAATTATTTTATTTTTCTCTCATCATTTGAGCTGCTGGTGTTTCTTTCACAGTGTGACCTGCAGTCAGTTTCCTATGTGCTCTTAAAATAGGAATGAACAGAAGTCAGTGCGCTCATGTTTTTTAAAGGGGATGGATACTGGCACACTGATTGGTTTATTTCATGTTACGCCCAAAACACACCCATGAATAATTAAGAGAATTAAAACACACCCTTTGTGCCGTTGGAGCTGCGCAAGGCATATTTTTCGCACCCTCACGATACCAAAGACACCGGACACGCCCCTCAAATGAACTGCACAAAGTGCAACTACCTAGTGCGCTAAAGATCATTAAAATAGGGCCCATTGACACACAACTCAACAGACACACAACTCTTGAGACACACTAACACACTCAGTAATATATTAACAAATCAAGACAAAACTAATACAGTAACACAACACACACTAACAGACAACTTAACACAAACACATAGAGCCTAAAAACTCCAGTTCTCATAGTCCTGCAGGCAAGATGTAAGTGGAACATAGGCTTTATAAGGGGGCAGGATCTCCTGATCTTCTTGATCTCCTGAACACCTGTAAAACAGATTTTCTCCATGTTCCAAGTTGGGATCCATTTTTGCTTATTAATCCATCCATCATCTATCCCTCCTCCTCAGCACTTTTATCTGTCCACCTTCCTCCTCTCTTAGTATTGATGCTAATAAATCTGTTTGTCCTTCAAATTTTTTCATTAGTAACCAGGTATCTACACCATTGTTTCAAACACCAGTACTGGGTATCAGACCTGCAGAATCTCAGTAATGGAGTAAAACAAGGCTATGTGCTGTCACCCCTTAACTTTATATTCTAATATATCCTTTATATTAATGACTACATCTCCAAAGAGCCATCTCTGATGATCCTGAGTTTGCAGATGACTCCATCATGGACTCACAACCAACAATAATGAGTCTACAGAGAGTTTACTGGTGTTCTGGTACAGTAGAAACACCTGAATTCAGAAACATGCTGCTGCCCAATATAGTCCAAATGGAATTTTGTTAAACTCAAACATTCCAAATGTGTTTCTGAAGGTTCTTTCATTTACATCAGGGTTCCCCAATAGGCGGCCCTATTGGAGCAAACTGTTAGCCCACCACCAAACCTAGTACTGACTGCAGCCTATGGGAAGGCGGAGTTCGATGTCCAGCGTGTCCAGTCCCACCCACTTTGTCCGCGTCACCCGCGAGAAGGCCTGATGGACGTCCAATTAAAAGTCTGAATAAAATACAACCACTATGTGCCCTGTTCTTTGTATACTTCCGTTCAGATACGGAACTAAGACATGGCGCGGACAAGGACACGCTGGACACGCTGAACATGCAACTCTGCCTGCCCGCAGGCTACAGTCAGTACCCTTTCACCAATGGCGGACGAGCTACCTACCTCTGAGGCCTAAAGACTGTTTCCATCTCTGGATGAAGCATCTCTTCAGATCTTGGAAATGTCAAAATCAGATTTGCTCAAAGAGCAGCACAAGGATGTTAGTGTGACTGAATTCTGGATCAACATGATTCCCCAGTTCAGGCTGGCAAAATAGATTGCAATGCTACTTCTCACAATATTTCCCTCCACCTACATCTGTGAGTCATCATTTTCTTCAATGAACATTATCAAAAGCCAGGGCAGAATCAGACTTTCCAGTGCACACCTAGAGCAGTGTCTTCACATTGCCACTACAGAGCACCACCCCCACTTCAGGTCTCTTGTTTAAACCTGCCGCTGTCACTTCTCTCATTGAATGTTGAGTACAATAATGCAGCTGCAGTTCATATACTTAATTAATGACATCCACTAAAACAGCAAACAAATAGCTCTTGTACTATCTGCCTAATTAGCTAACATTATGCGATGAATGCACTGGCCCTTGCTTTTGTGTTGTTGGCTGAATATGCCCATAGGAAAATGTAAATGGGGACCCCTGATTTACATCAATAAACAATGAAGACTCCAGAGCTTGCTGTTTAGAACTGTAAATGTACCCAGTATAGACATAATATTTGTAGAACATTTTCCTCCCTATTTAAACACTTTTTTTGAGAGACCTGAAGGTCTGGATAGAGTAGTAACTAATGTATCAGTAATTTCCATTCTCATTCAGGTATAACATGCTTTTAACACCTTTAACATTAATTAAGTGATGATGCACGTCCTGCACGTCAAATTGATCTGTGCTGATGATTCTGTATTTGTTGCCCATTCTACTTCATTTAGACCATCAGAATTTACTGTTCTGGCTCGATCTTCAATTTCTTAAAGTTTTCCTGGTCTTTGGTTCTTCTTATCTACTCTGATGACAGATGCTAAAATATTTTAGTATTTTGTCCTTTTACTCTTTCCCAGGAGTTTCCCAATCTTAACTGGAAGTCCTATAGCATTTCACAATGAGAAATACCTGCTGATGAATTTGAGAACTCTCTTTGAGGATGGATAGCAGATATAATAGCCACTTTTTCTCAATCTCTAAAATGAACACAGCCAACATTCTCTAAAAACATGGGCTAGATGGGTTTCAAATTTTACTGTTCTTACTGGGACTAAGTTGGACTCCCAAAATGAACCTCATCATTACAGCCCACCTTAAATTTTACATGGGCTCCAATTAAGGGGAATGTCCATGTGTAAGCCCTCCTGGTCTGATAACTAACTCTGGTTGGAACCCATTCATGGGGTCAATATAACACCCATAGTAAAAAACTGTCTAGTTTCCAGTTGGATGGTTCCCATTTTGCAAACACTGGAGCATAACCTTGAGGATATGACTACAATCAAAAACTGTCTTTGATGTAATATGACACAGATTTAATATGTTGTATGAAACTAATCTACACAAGGTATCTGTAGCATTATCAGTCATCATATCTGTAGACAATTAAACATGTTTAAACAGGTGCATTAAGAGTACATATATAGTCCTGGTAGTTGTGAGAGAAAAGTTTTCAGGGTTTTATTTAATCTAAATAAATCTAAATATAACTATTTTAATACTCATGTAGAAAAGTCTTCCTAAATTTAACTGAAACTTTGTTAAATGTGTGTTTTATCTGATTGGACTCGGGTTTACTGTTATCAGCAGCAGTAAAGACAGAAGACAGAAGTGAAACCAGACCCCCCTCCAACCAGTGGAGCTCAGATCTGCATGAACAGTCCTGATTGGTCCTCTTTCTCCCAGAATAGAGCAGAACTTTCAGCAGATGTTCAGCTTCATTCAGCCAAACTCACTCAAGCACAACACACACAGCACTGCACTGAAGCTGCAGCTAAACACACTCTCTACCAACACTGATCATCAGCATTCATTACAATACAACACACACAGTGTCCAAAATCCAGCTTTATTTCAGCACAGCAAAAGTATGGGGACAGCTACAGCACACTGACCAGAGTAAAGACACAAATATCAGCACTGTGTAGAATTTACACTCTATTGGAGATGCAGGTGGAAGCAGCTCTTCTATCTTGGAGCTGCTAGCCTTCACACTCGCTCTTCCTCAACCTGATTGGCTGAACCGCGTTGTCGTGGGAGACGGTGCAGGTAAACTCCTCCCCCTTTTCCCAGAGTGCTTTGCTGAGGGTCAGGGTGCTGCTGCGGCTGTAGCGGCCGTTCTTCTCTTCTTCTGCACTGGTCAGAACCCCGTTCTTCACCTCTGAGCCGTCCACCGTCCAGCTGACCAGCGCCCCCTGTGGAGAGTAGCCAGACAGCAGGCAGAGCAGAGAGGCGGAGCCCTCATACAGCTGCAGAGAGGAGGGGCGGAGCAGAGACACGGAGGGCTTCACCGTGGGACCGGCTGGAGAGAGAACACACACATTTAAACACTTTATTTGCATTAAAAAGGGAGAAAATAAATGATAGTATCCATATGTTAGTTGAGGGTCATTATGTAATCCAGGTTTAGACTGAGAACGATGTTAAAGATTCAGAGAACAGCGTGTTGTCCAGATATACAGGCTGCCTATAACAGCTGAGAGAGAGAACAGTTCTTTACTAACTGCTCGACTTTTCTTTAACCCGCTCCAACAATCTGCAGAACCCAAACACACACTTTATTAATGAGCCCAAAACTACAGAACCAGTACAGTTACTCTGCATTCAGTACATCCCATAATCACAGATACTGTAACAGTTTATAGAAAAACAATAATCCATACATATCTGATAAGATCAACACATTTAACACTCCTAACACTTCTGATAACTTCATTATTAAATACTACAGTGTCAGGAGTCAATTCTGATTAATGAGGGTAAATTCTGATCTGTGATTGGATCATATCTCCAATATCTTTGTTAATAAAAGGTCTAAAATGCAGCAGATATGATCATTTAAACACAACACAGACAATTATACTGTAAGCTTCTGATCATGCTCTGAATCAGTGATTATAAAATATAATCAACATCAGCATTAATAGAGATGATTAACAGGAGAAACATATTTGCTGCATAATTTAGGGTAATCAGGTTGTCTGAGACCAATTATTCATTTATTAAATAATGTGTTATTTTAACACAACTTCAAAAAGTACTGTTATATACAAATAATAAGAAAATAAATAAAAATAAATAAAATCACAGAACAATATGTAAAAATTACTGAGTACAATTAGAGACATATATACAGCATACTTCTTTTTTATCTTAAATAAATATTCAACAAACACTGCAGTTTAAACATTTTATAATTTTCAAACTATTGGTTAATGTTTAAAGGGTTAAAGAGTAATATTTTGTATAATAATACAGTATATACTGTGTATATCACTACTGACACAACAACATTTTGAAATTGGGTGCTTTTACAGGCATAATCAAAACAATTTTTAATTTTCAATATTAACTTTAATTATTAGAATTAATATATAAAATTAAATATTAACGATACTTTTCACAATTAAATTTAGTCAAAGCAATTCTGGGACGTTCATTTGATCTCTTTATCTATAAAGTTCTATACAATGTAAATGTCAGGTTGCTTTTTTAATTCAATAAAATATATAAAATGTAATATAATATTTGTAGCTTTAGAAGAAGTAAAGTTACTCACTCTTTATAATGAGTTTAGTTCCTCCGCCGAAAGTGTACCACAGTGATACATTCCAATGAAGCCGTCGTACAAAAACCTCTGTTACACTCCAGTGATGAACCACACACACACACTCACACACACACACACACACACACACACACACACACACACACACACTCACACTCACACACACACACACTCAGTCCTCTGGATATGTATCAGATGTATCCAGTCAGAATCTGGGTGTATAAAATGGTGTGAGTGTAATATTGTTCTGTAATATTTAGAGTGTTTTAGGTTCAGGAGGGGTTCTAGATATTTCCATAGAGAGGTTTCACTTTGCATTATCAGCCCATGCTTCAGTGCTCTGCTAGTGTTTATAGTCCTGTGAGTTTAACACTTCATGACTGAGAGCTGCTGCCCAGCAACTTCACCCACAGCAACCATGACTTTCTTCTCCATCTTCATCTGGACTCTCACTCTCTGGACTGGAGGTAAATATCAGGGGTTAAATATTAACAGTCACATTAACCCCTTTATTATTACTGAGTTTAGATGTGTGTGAACGGGTGAATCCAGTGTGTTCTAATATGCTAAATGTGCTTTTGTTTCTTTTTTCTACTTTTTCTTCTTTTTAGAGTCTTTTGGGGAAATCATAATGACTCAGTCTCCAAATTCTCAGCTTGTGACTCCAGGACAGACTGTTACCATCAGCTGCAGATCCAGTCAGAGCATCGGCAGCTATCTCGCCTGGTATCTTCAGAAATCTGGAGAAGCTCCTAAACTGCTGGTGTACTACACTAGCAACAGATATTCTAGTGTTCCTGGTCGTTTTACTGGGAGCAGATCTGGATCTGAATATTCTCTACAGATCTCTGGAGTTCAGGCTGGAGATGCAGGAGATTATTACTGTCAGCAGGGTGACAGCCTTCCGTTCACACAGTGTTAGAGCGTCGTACAAAAACCTCCCTCAGCTGTAGAGGAAGTGCTCAGACTAAGAAACACACACAGTTGTAGGATTGAAGATTGAAAATAACATAACAAAATTAAAATGTAAAGAGTCATAAATAGATGATAACATTGTTTTACAGTGGGGTGGTTTTGTAAAGAACCTTCACTTTTACTAAAAGAACCCTTATAGAACCCCCTAATTATAATTCTCCAGTTCAAGCTGGATGATGTAATGTGAGCAATGTGGACTTCAGGAGGATCCTCATTCCACCACTTTGGGATAAGTACACTGTATCAGTGAGATCTTTACTTATGGTTCTGTGTGGATCTCAGTGATGGACATTTTAAAATTTAAAGTTCTGACGTCTGTGTGTAGTTCTTAAATTATAAAACACAGCAGCACTTGTTGATGGGAGAATTTATTAAAAATACAAAACATTGCCTACACATTTGGCACTTAGAATTTAATCAGAGTTAACAGAAAACATCTGTTTTTAAAACATATTGAAATACAAAACAACCAGTGAGAACACTCCAATCATCCAATCAGAAGCAGACAGCACAATTCCTCAGAAGAACCACTTATACCTAAAACTTCTGAAATTCTTCTAAAATTCACACACACACAGTTAGTCATGATTTTTACCAAGATAATACATTTATACAAAACAAACTAAGGAAAAAATCTAAAGAAAAAATAGGGAAATTTGGTGGTGGTGATGTTTTTGCATATGTTGGACATCTCCTATATATGTTTTTGTTTTAACATTTTAGAAAACATCAGTTACATGATTTTCTGTTGTTCTGTTATTTAAAGTGTGAAAATAGCATGTGATTTGACCCATAATAGCATTAACTGTAATAGATGTAATAAAAATCTAATTTCTTTGAAACATTAATAACTAATTAACAAAAGTATAGATAATAATGCGAAATCTTTCATTAAGAACACACTGTACAACTGAAAACCTGTTAAAATTTACTATTTCTATTAAATAAACTTTATTGTGAAAATGATTACTTGGTTGCATCACATGACATTTTGTACTTATTCTAAAAAATGTCAGATTTTTATGATTTTAAATTTCCCCATCCAAATGCATCCAAATACAAACAATTACTCCAAATTGTATTAGAGTCACACTATTTATATATTCCAGTAAACAGGACAATAACTAAACCAGCATTTATAACAACAAATGCAGAAGACTTTGTACAGTCCATTTTGTGTATTTTATGTAAATATAGTGAAAGATCAAGGAGATTTTGTGTGAAATAAGTGGACCTAATTCTGAATCTAGGGGGATTGCAGCAGTGAGAACATCAGAAACTGATGAGGGGTGTGTTTCCTGAAAACGATCAATCTTAGCGAATAACGAATGAACTAACGAATGATGTGAGTAAAGAACAAACCAGTTCTGCGAGTGTTTCCCAAAGAGATTCGCAAAGTGAAAATTAATGAGCTAGGTTAAGAACGTCTTTGTTGACTCCTCCCCCGAAACAGCACGCTCAATCGATCCACAAATATCGATTCAACACTGCCAAATATGCAGAATTTATTCAGTATAATAACGGAATTTACTTACAGGAACACATGATTTTAGAAACAACAATTTTAAACCAACCAGAATATGTTTTATACTTAATACATTTACCTTTGAGGACAGTGTTTTCATTAGGTAAAGTCACCTGGAATAGTTTTCTCAGCATCTTGAAGGAGTTCCTGGAGGTGCTGAACAATAGTTTCTGCTTTGCGCTGTGAAGCTCCAGCTCATTGTAAATCACCTCAAATCACCCTTTCAGTTAAGTTTAGGTCAGGGGATTGTAAAGGCCATGCATTGAAATTCAAAACATTGAATGAGACGTGTCCAAAGTTCTGACTGGTACTTATATATTTGCGAGTTGACATGCCCCAGAGTTTACCCAGATGAACTGCAACAATGTTAGTTAGAAGCACCTGATTATTAAATATTATTAAATATTACCTGCACATTCAGCGGCACCCTTTACAATATGTGTAGGTGTGATTAAATATACCGCAGGCTTCCCCTGCACCGGACCTACAGTACTAGGGATTTTCCCAATTGCGTGGAAATATATTGTGTTGTGCTGTAATTCCTGGCCTGGTGGGAATTGTGTACAGGTTTCTGCATGCCACAGTAACAGAAGAATGCATAGATTGGAGACTTTGCAGCTTTGCTTAAACCGTGAGCATCATCTGCAGGAATTTACTGATTGCATTCATTGCAGCATTAATGTCAAGAACTTTACCTTTACCATTAAACTGCGAGCGAGTTTACTTAGTACTTTAGTTACACACAGGTTTGGGAAACACTCTTTAATTAACGATCAATCTTAAGTACAAGTTAACGAAGTTCTTAGCGTTACGAAGCTTTCCGGAAACCCACCCCAGAACAGCTGTTAAAACAGAAGTAAGACCTGAAACCAGCACCACCCCTTTCCCCCACCCATCCAGATAACCACAAACAAAGTAGAAATCAGGTGGGAGGAGCTTAGTTCTGCATGAACAGCCCTGATTGGTCCTCTTTCTCCCAGAATAGAGCAGAACTTTCAGCAGATGTTCAGCTTCATTCAGCCAAACTGATCCACATTGTCATGGGAGACGGTGCAGATAAACTCCTCCCCCTTTTCCCAGAGTGCTTTGCTGTGGGTCAGGGTGCTGCTGCGGTAATTTACTGTAGTCCAGCCTCCTCAGCACCTCTGTGGTTAGAATGGACACTAGGGAGCGCTGTAATGGTACTCCACAGCAGCACAGCTCACATGGCTGCTCGGAGTGGCACCAGAATGCTTTATATATCAGCATTGGGTGCCCAGATAAGTTGATGCTGAAAAAAAAAGTCAATTAATTGGCCGGCCAATATATTGATCAACCACTAGTTGAAATGTAGGCATTTTTATTTAACAAAAAGACATTATTTAGACCTGTATAGCAGTGGCTCATCTCAGAAATGAACAGGAAGTATGACAGTCATGGAAATCAAATGCTCTTTTGATGCATATAAGGTTTAGATTTATATATAGTTTTGATGTAAATAGCTGTGCTATATTTGTAAAATGCTGCAGTACCTGTCGCTGATGAACATTCTAAATTTGAATGGTTACTCATGTAAAGTGATTGAAATGGTGTTTGGAAATTTAGGGCATGTGCACAGACTGTGTCGGTGTGGCCTACTGATATCAGGCTTGGGAGAGATGAAGTCTAAGCAGTCATTTAAGTACTGCTTTGTATCAGCAGGTATAGACAGTCTGTACATTTGGACAAGAAACTGTTGCCTGTATCTGTGAGAAATGTGAATTATGGATGTAATCATGAGCTGTATAATGACTCTGAACTATCATTTGGATTCTATATTATACTCTATTTAGATTTTTCTATTTTGTAAATACAAATAAACTATTAATGTGTGTCAGTGTTTTACGATATTATCTTTTCTCTCTACAGGCTGTGGAGGTGTGATCTATCAGAGAAAAGCTTTGCCTCAGTTCTTAGCTCAAATTCCTTAAGTCTGAGAGAAGTGAACCTGGGTTATAATGAACTGCAGGATTCAGGAGTGAAGCTGCTCTCTGCTGGACTGAAGAGTTCACACTGTGAACTGCAGAAACTGTAGTAAGATCATTAGAAATGCAGCAGAACAGAAAATCTTCACACATTAATCTCTTTTTACCCGTTTCTGCCTGTCAGACCTGACAGCTGGCAGTATACATGCAAACACGCAAACTCACACACACACAGACCTACACAAATACTCACACACAGACATGCTCACACACACAAACATGCTCACACACACACAAACATGCTCACACACATACACAAATACTTAATAACACACAAACACTTAATGTGTCTTATCTGAAATTCCTCAAGTCTGAAAGAACTGCAGCAGAACAAAAAAATCTCATCTTCACACATTAATCTCTTTTCAACTGTTTCTGCCTGTCAGACCGGGCAGCTGGCACTACACACAAAAACACACAGAAACACAAACACACACATAGGCAAACATTCTCACACACACACACACACACACACACCTGAAAACACAAACACAGACAAACATGCTCACACAAACACATGCTTACACACATACTCAAACGTGCTGAAACACACACACACACACACTTATCTCATCTTAAATTCATCAAGTCTGAGAGATCTGGACCTAGGTGATAATAAACTGCAGGATTCAGGAGTGAAGCTGCTCTCTGCTGGACTGAAGAGTTCACACTGTAAACTGCAGAAACTGGAGTAAAATCATCAGAAAAGTATCAGAACAGAAAATCCCACCTTTACACATTAATCTCTTTTCAACTGTTTGTGCCTGTCAGACCTGGCAGCTGACACTACACACACAAACACACACACACACACAAACACACACGTATAAGCAAACATGCTCACACACACACACCTGAAAACACAAACACAGACAAACACATGCTCACATAAACACATGCTCACACAAATACTCAAACGTGCTCATACACACACACACAGACACACACACACACACACACACACACTTATCTCAAATTTCACAAGTCTGAGAGAAATGGACCTGGGTAATAATGAACTGCAGGATTCAGGAGTGAAGCTGCTATCTGCTGGACTGAAGAGTTCACACTGTAAACTGCAGAAACTGTAGTAAGATCATCAGAAATGCAGCAGAACAGAAAATTCACAAATTAATTTCTTTTCAACTGTTTGTGCCTGTCAGACCTGGCAGCTGACACTACACACACACAACACTCACACACACACAAACACAAACACAAACATGCACACACAAAAACATGCTCAGAAACATACACTCACAAACATGCTAACACACAGACATGCTCACCCACACAAACATGATTACACACAAACATTCTCAAGAGTCAAGTCAAGAGTCAAGAGGCTTTTATTGTCATTACATCTGAGTACAGGTACACAGTGTGATGAAATTACGTTCCTCCGGAACCATGGTGCAACATAGAACAACAAGCAATAGACAACATAAAGTGCAGGAGTGACGACAGTGCAACATAACATTATAAAATTATAACACTAAATAACAATAAATACAATAAATACAAAAGACGAGACAATTTAAAGACAGGACAGTGCAGTACCGATACGGTATAATAAAGTGTATAGTGGGGATAAGGTGCAGAGATGTGTGACATACTGTAACATATATAATCACAGCAGTTACTGAGGTAGAGTTTATAGTTTTTAAGAGTGCAGCAAATAAAGTCATGTCAGCCTCTGTGTGCTGACTGGGTGTGTGTGTGTGGGTGAAGTTCAGTTCTTTGTGAGTGTAAGGGGGGGGGGTGTGTACAGTTTAGTTTTGTGCGAGTGTGTTGGGTGAGTGGTGGGTGGGGTGGGGGTTCAGTTCTGTCTCTGTGCGTTGAGAAGTCTGACTGCACACTCACACACACTCATTCATACACACTCACTCACAAACTCACACATACAAAAATACTCACACACACAAACATGCTCACACACACAAACACAGGCAAAAACATACTCTCACAAACACACACATACAAACCTGCAAACAAACACGCAAACATGCGCACACACAGCCATGCTCGCACACATACACAAACATACTCTCACACACACACACTTATCTCTTTTAAAATTCCTCAAGTCTAAAAGAAAAACTGGACCTGGGTAATAATGAACTGCAGGATTCAGGATTAAAGCTGCTCTCTGCTGGACTGAAGAGTTCACGCTGTAAACTGTAGAAACTGGAGTAATATAATCAGAAATTCAGCAGAACAGAAAATCTCACCTTCAAGCATTAATCTTTTATCACCTGTTTCTGCCTGTCAGACCTGACAGCTGCCACTATACACACAACACACATATACATGCTTACACACACACAAACATATACAAATACTTACTCACACACACAAACATGCTCCCACACACACTTGCACACACAAACAAGCTCACACACAGACATGCTTACACACACAAACATGCTTACACATAGTTTCATTCACACACACAAACATGCTTACACACACTCAATTACACATACACAGACAAACATACATAAATACTTCCTCACACACATTTATCTCTTCTTAAATTCCTCAAGTCTGAGAGTATAATAATGCAATAATGAATTGCAGGATTCAGCAGTGACGCTGCTCTCTGCTGGACTGAAGATTTTACATTGTAAACTGCAGAAACTGGAGTAAGATCAACAGAAATGCACCAGAACAGAAAATCTCGCCTTTAAACATTAATCTCTTTTCAACTGGTTTTTGCCTGTCAGTTGCCACTACACACACACACACACACATGCACACAGTTATCTTATCTCAAATCCCTCAAGTCTGAGAGAACTGGACCTGGGTTATAATGAACTGCAGAATTCAGGAGTGAAGCTACTTTCTGCTGGACTGTAAACTGCAGAAACTGGAGTAAGATTGTTAAAAATGCAGCAAAACAGAAAATCTTACCTTCAAACATCAAACTCTTGTCACTTGTTTCTTGCTTCTAGCTCATGCCTACACTTACACTCACAAACATGCTCACAACACAAACATGCCTACACTCACACTCACAAACATGCTCACACACAAACATGTACACACACACAAACATGCTCAGACACAAACATGTTCACACACACACTCATTCACACACAGTCACATACACAAAAATACTCACTTAGACAAACAACCATGCTCATACACACTCACACACAGACATGCTTACAAACACAAACATGCTCACACACACATGCAAACAAGTTCACATACACTCACTCATTCCTTCATTCACACACAAACATACACCAATACTCACTCACACATACACATGCTCACACACACAAACATGCTTTCTTACAAACACACAGAAACATGCTCACACACACCTTCATACACAAACATGCTTACACAGATATGCTTACACATACACACACTCGCACACATACACAAACGTGCTCATACACACACACACACACACACACACTTATCTCATCCCATATTGTTCAAGTCTGAGAGAATTGGACCTGGGTAATAATGACTCTGCTGGACTAAAGAGTTCACACTGTAAACTGCAGAAACTGGAGTAAGATCATTAGAAATGCAGCATAACAGAAAGTCTCACCTTTACACATTAATCTTTTATCACCTGTTTGAAATTCCCTGGGACCAGGTAAACTACAAAGACCATAATCCTTTTCAGCAGGATAAGGCGGGACTTTAAAATAGTTTAAAATATCACTGTCAGCCATTTTTTTTTTTTTTTGTTTGGCATGGTCTGAGGATTTGTACCCTTTTGGATTGAGGACTGAGCTTCCATTGGATTTGTGTTTGCATAAACCATCCATACTGTATAAACCATCCAACCTGTATATACATCCATCCTGTATATCCCTTTATCCATCCTATATCTCCCTACAAACCCTCTACCTTCTTTTATCCTCCATCCATCCTTTCCTCAGCCATTCATAAACTAGTGTTCATACATGCAGCTGCTCTGCATCATTGTGAAAGACACTGAATAAACTGCATCAGTTGAAGTCTGTTCGTCCTCCTGTGTTTTAATGGACACACCATCACGACAGCCACCCTTCCACCAAATGCAACCCAACTAAACTTTACATCACCTGTTTCTGACTGTCACAGCTGATACTACACACACAACACACACACAAACATGCACACACACCATATGTATACTGGAAGAAATGTTGTTAAGGGCTAAATTTCAGTTTTTGAGGAATGTAGGTATAAAATGGCTCCAATAGTGGAAACACATGCTCTTCCAGATCAAAATCCAATATATCCCACACATCTGTTCATAATTTTATAACTTCTGTTATTATGTAAAATATGATATTAAATTCTGGTTCCTGCTACAGCTGCACCGTGTTTCTGATTAGTAACCTTTGACTTATGGTCAGACACAAATTGATCTGATCTGACCCCAAAAAGTTCCACACAAACATTTCCCACTCAAAACTCAGAATGTAAGTTAGGTGCGGTAGATCAACTATAATCCTTTTGACACTGTTTTAACTATTTTTATCATTAGTTCAATTCAATTCAATTCTATTTTATTTATATATTGTTTTTTTTTTTACAACAAAATTTGTCACATAGCAGCTTTACAGAGAAAAACAGGTCCACACCTCTTATGAGCGAGCACCACAGAGATGCCAATTATTGTGAATTCCAAGTAATTCCAAATGGTTCACATACTTTTTCTTGCAACGGTATATAGTTACGGGTTGCGCTTAATACTTTGGAAAATATTTCTTGCTAAAATCAAAGCTGAAACCTGATATGGAAAAAGAAAATGCATAATTAAATAATTTAAAAGGTGTAGTAAAGTGATTTAAATAGCAATATTGTGTTTTAGTTTACACATAATTTCCTATGTCTACGAACCCCTGGATCTGCAGTCTTATCTGAAGGGAAAAACTTTAATTACTAAAAGCTAAAGTAAACAAGTAAGGTTTTAGTCTAGACTTACAGATTGACAAATTTAGGGAGATTATTCCAGTTTATTCAGGTCCTAAGAAACAGATAAATGTGATTAGAATTTTTAAATTCAACTTTTGGTCATATGATGAACGAATTTATAACAATAACTGAATTTGAGGATTTTAAAATATGCTAAGCAATACATAAATATGATGTTTTTATATGTGCAGTAAATGACAGCTGTTCTGTGAGATTGTGTGATGAACAGTGAATGATAAGGATCTTCATGAATACAGTAAGTAAAATTTAGAAGAGCTGTTCAGATCAGTTATAATGCTCTTCTTCTTCTTCATCTTCTGGTGAAGCAAGAATTGTACACTGCAGTCATATTTACAGAGCAGCTAATCTGAAAACAGGGCTGTAGCTTCGCCCACCCGGTGCCTATTGGCTGTAAGAGAAGGAGGGCGGGGCTTAGAGAGAGCGTGCGCTGTGACGCAGTGAAGTAGAAAGTGAAAGTAAGTCCGGTTTCCTTCATTAAAACAGGACAGAAGTCTGGATTCACTCGGTAAGTTCAGAAATAAAGAGATTGTAGAACAGAACTTAGACTCGGAACCGGTTCTAAAGGTTCCTCAGATCCAGAACCGGTTCTTTAAGCTCAGCTCAGTGTCTGATTACACTGGAAGAAACCAGGATCAGCATGGAGATCTGAACCGGAATCAGCTGTAACAGATCAATAATGCTGTAAACTAAAGAGAAATGCGCAGATATATATTTATATTTATAGATCACAGTGTATTTTATGTATATTTAAATACTATAACTGATTAATGTGTGCTTTGGTCTGCTGGGTAGTTAAAAATAGGGCGGATTCAGATATACTAGCGCTGTTCAACCAGCAGGGGGAGCAACAGAGGCAATGGCAGTGTGATGTGTTTGTGTTTTTAATCTCGTTTCTTTATATTATACTTAAATAAATGTTCATATAATAGAATAATGTGCTTAA
Organism: Astyanax mexicanus; assembly: GCF_023375975.1. Classification (NCBI taxonomy): domain Eukaryota; kingdom Metazoa; phylum Chordata; class Actinopteri; order Characiformes; family Acestrorhamphidae; genus Astyanax; species Astyanax mexicanus. The sequence continues at coordinate 1,378,126 of NW_026040044.1, forward strand.
TTATAGTAATGTTGCGTTATGTATTAATAATAATAATAATAATAATAATAACAAAACAGTTAATGTTATATTAATTTCATGTTATGTTTTTGTTCTGTTTGTTTATAAGAAATAGTTTAGTTCATCCTTATAAGTTTATTCTAATGCCTGATCTGTTCACAGGATGTCTTCAGTGTCCAACTGTGTGTGAATGAAGAAGAATAAATTATGGATATTCAGAACTCGAGCAGTGGAGCAGGACCCGCTTCATGCATACTGAAATTAAGAAATGTAATGCAGAAATGCAAAATTCAGAAATGTGATGGAAATTCAGAGATGCAATGCACATTCAGAAATGAAATATAAATTTAGAAACACAATGCAAATTCAGAAACATGAAGCAAATTCAAAAAAGCAATGCAAATTCAGAAATGTGATGGAAATTCAGAAAACAATGCAAATTCATGGATGCAATGCCATTTCATAAATGCAATGCAAATTCAGAAATGTGATGGAAATTCAGAAACACATGCAAATTCAGATATGTAATGCAATTGCAGAAATGCAAAGCAAATTCAGATATGTAAAGCAAATTCAGAAATTCAGCAATTCAAATTTTAAAATGCAATGCAACTTCAGAAACGTAATAGAAATTCAGAAATTGACAATGTGATACAACTTCAGAATTGCAATCCAAATTCTAAACTGCAATGAAAAGTATAATAGAATAGTGTGCATAGTTACAGTATTGTTGCATAATGTATTTATAATATTATAAACATCAAAACAGTTAGAATTATTAATAATAACAACAACATTAATTATTACATTATTTCCATTTTATGTTTGTTTATAAGAAATGGTTTAATACATCCTTATGAATTTATTCTAATGGCTAATCTGTTCACAGGATGTCTGCAGTGTCCAGCTGTGAGTGAATGAAAGAAGAATAAACGATGGATCTTCAGAACTCCAGCAGTGGAGCAGGACTCCCTGTCCTAAAGTGAGTAAACTAAGATTAGTAATAGAATTTATTCATGAAATAGTTTTGTGTTTTAATGGGTGCAGCTCTGATCCTGGACTTTTACAAGATAAATTTAGAAATGTTAAGCAAATACAGTAACACAAAAATCTAAAATACAATGCAAATTCGGAAATGCAATGCACATTTTGAAATGTAATGCAAGTCATTAAAATGTTTGAAACTCTTCTGGGATGATTATGGAAAAAGTTATTGTGGAACCTCTGATTAAATTTTAGTGAAGGAAATCATTACTCCACACTTTAGTCTGATCATGGATCTTCATGAAAATCTGTTTACAGGAAGAAGAGAACAGCATCTCCAGCCCCCAGTGGAGTGTCTATGAAGAGTGATCGGTCCATGGGGAATCCTCCTAATTTCAGCAGTGAAGCTGTGACCTCTGACCCAAAGTGAGTGAAACATTAAACCCTTAGAGATTTTGCATCATTGATTTCTTCACAAAGCAATATTCTAAATCACTAATTGAGCTCACAGAGATTAAATTATACCAGAGCCAGTTCATGGAGAGCCTACCCACTTCCTATCTCCACGTTATATCAGGCAATTAAACTAGAAAAAAAAACTAGTGTGAGCAAATTTAAAAATATGATGCAAATTCAATAATAAGATGCAAATTCAGCAATGCAACGCAAATTCAGAAACGCAATCCAAATTTAGAAATGCATTGCATTTCAGAAATATGCAAATTTAGAAATGCAAGTTAAATTTAGAAATATGCAAATTCAGAAATGCTATGCAATATCACAAATACGATGCAAACTCAGAAGTATGATACAAACTCAGAAAAGCAATGCAAATTCAAAAGTATGCTAATTCAGAAATGCAATTAAAATTTAGAGATGCATTGCAAATTCAGAAATATGCAAATTTAGAAATTTGATGCAAATTCAGAAATATGATGCTAATTCAGAAATACAACGTAAATCCAGAAACACACTGCAAATTCAAATATGCAATGCAAATTTTGAAACGCATTTCAAATAAAAATTATGCAATGAGATGCAAATTAATATGTCATATTCAAAATTATGAGGCAAATTCAGAATTACAATGCAAGTTCAGAAATGTAAAGCAAATTCATAAATGCAAAATCTGTAATATGCAAATTCAGAGATATGTTAAAAAACAAAATACATATTCATAAATATGATGCAATTTCAGAAAAGCAATACAAATTCAGAAATGCAATGCAAATAAAAAAATGGAATACAATTTCAATAAAATGATGCAAATTCAGAAATACAGAAATATGTTCAAAAACAGAGTGCATATTCAGAAATATGATGCAATATTAGAACAGCAATGTAAATTCAGAAATGCATTGCAAATTTAGGAATATGCCAATTAAGAAATGTGATGCAAATTCAGAAATGCAATGCAAATTCAGAAATGCATTACACATTAAGAAATGTGATGCATGTTTAGAAATGCATTGCAAATTTAAAAACATATTGCAAATTCAGAAATATGCAAATTCAGAAATGCAATACAAATAAAAAAATGCAATACACATTTAGAAATGTGATGCAGATTCAAAACCAGAAAAATAAGATGAAAAATCAGAAAAGCAATGCACATTTAGAAAAGCATTGCAAAATCAGAAAAACAATGCAAATTTAGAAATGTAAGGCAGATGATATGATGCAAATATTTCATATTCATATTTCATATTCAGAAATATGACGCAAATTCAGAAAAGCATTGCAAACTCAGAAATATGATGTAAAATGAAAACCAGAATGCATATTCAGAAATAGGGTTGGGCGGTATTGAAATTTTTCATACCGCCATACCGTCGGCAGATTACATGGCTGTATATGGTATTACCGGCGGGGGGATTTATTTTTTTATGTATATTATTTTATTTTATATACTATATACTATTTCGTTTAGATTGTTTTGAATTCGTTAGATTGTATTTCCTATAGCATTTTGAGCTTAGTTTAGTTACTTATTTTTTCATTTCATATCTATTTTTCAGTTTTAATTAAATGCTGTTATTAGCTTAGCTTCTAGCTTGTTGCTGCCTTCTATCTTATTTAGCATAAAGAAATATTCACTGGTCTTTTCAATGAATGTTGATTTACTCATTTAATAGCTGTATCTAACTATTTTAAGTCAGACAGGCACTGTGTGATTTTTTTTTAATGTGGAGAGCTCATTCGCATGTTTGAATGGTTTGTCCTGTAGGAAAACGCATGCGATTTATCTGCTGACACTGTGGTCTGACTGGCAGGCTGAGAGACTGCAGGTCGTGCAGCCGTTAGGCAGTAGAAGAAGCGCGAAGCACGCACACATTAATCCACCTGCAGAGCTTTAAACTCATGGATGAGCTCGCGTTCAGGCTTGCGTTCACGCTCGGGTTCAGACAATCTAAACTCTAGTATGCAGAACTATATTATTATTGTTATTCATTTTCCATTCTTTTAAATAGCAGGATACTTTGATTTTTATTTCTCTGCCCAGACCCGACCCTGCCCGAGGAAAATAATAGAAAATCTCGGGTGGAGTCCAGTCTCCAGGAAATAGTCTATGTAGTCATCTTATTTTTAATACTATTTTTATTTTATATAAAGCTATGGCCTGATAATCTCCATATACCAAAGTAACAAAGTATTAATTTAAACGAAAACGAACGAAATAACGAAAACTGAAAGTGAAAGTTCTCCTTAACCGAAACTAATAAATACGATAATTAAAAGAAAAAAAATAAAACTAACTGAAATTGCAGATTGAATACCCTCATTTTCGTGTTTGTTAATTTATTTATAAGCACTGTTTCAGCTACAACAGATTAACAGCGGGTTGTGTTGTGCCGTTTCTGCTCCCAAAGGGGAGCCGGATACTGGGGGTCAGATATCGGCAACGTGGTGCAGAGCGCCTCGCGGTCCGCGGAATTACTTATATTTACAGCGCTGGAGCTAGCCGCGAAATAACGACAGAAAACCCTGAGGAAACTGCAGAATTCTGTATGGGATTAGAATATGCGCGCGAAGGAGATAAAAAAAGGAGAGAAAGTAGAGAAACAGGAGATGAGGAATAATTGAGAAGCAACTTCACCTGTGAGTAACTCACCAGAACACCCCACGCTGCAAGATAAACTGATAAATCTGATCATTTCGGTGGTTGGTTGGTTGTTGTTGTGGCTATTTGTGCTGATCATTTCGGTGAAAATTAGTGAAACCTGTAGAGTTTATTGAGTTTTTGCTGTATTATCTCCTCAGTGAGAATCCCTAACCCATAACCAATCAGTGAGCTCCAATTTAAATACTGTGGTATACAGAAATACTGCCCAACCCTATTCAGAAATATGAAATATGCACATTTAGAAATGTATTGCAAATTCAGAAATATGATGCAAATTCAGAAATATGATGCAAATTAAATTCAGAAATATAGATAGATAGATAGATAGACAGATAGATAGATAGATACTTTATTAATCCCCAATGGGGAAATTCATTTGTCCAACAGCACACAAATAATAACATACATGACAGAGTCCACACCCAAGTACAAAAAAAAAGTGCTAAATGGTGCTTATTAAGTACACACATCAGGTGTTAAGTAGTCTAATTCCAGCAGGAACAAATGACCTGCGGAACCTCTCAGTCCTGCAGCAGAGAGAGAGGAGTCTATCACTGCGCCTGCTCCTCTGAGCTGCCAGGATCCCATGCAGAGGGTGACTGCTATTACTGAGGATACCCTCCATTAAACACCTCATCCTCTTCTCCACTAACTGACCCACAGAGTCCACTTTCCCGCCCATTACTGACACACACTTCCTTATAAGCTTATCCAGTCTGTTCCTGTCCCTAACAGTAATGCTGCTTCCCCAGCAGGCAACACCAAAGAAGACAGCACTCGACACAACCAAATGATAGAATGTGTGCAGAAACTCTTTACACACATCAAATGATTTAAGCTTCCTGAGGAAGTAAAGCCTGCTCTGTCCTTTTTTATATGCTGCACTCGTCTGCACTGACCAGTCCAGTTTGTTGTCCAGGTGGACTCCGAGATACTTATATGACTGAACATTCTCAATGATCTGTCCATCGATGATAACAGGCTGATGGGAATGTTTCAGTCTACGGAAATCCACGATCATCTCCTTGGTCTTCAGTGCATTGAGGAGAAGACCTTTTCTTCTACTCCAGGCTGTAAAGGCAGCAACAAGATCTCTGTACTCTCTTTCATCCCCACCTCTTATACATGCCACCACAGCTGTGTCGTCTGAATATTTCTGAATGTGGCAAAGTTCAGACATATGTTTAAAATCAGCAGTGTAAAGAGTGAAGAGAAATGGTGACAATACTGTACCCTGAGGAGCCCCAATGTTGGTTACCACCGTCTCAGACCTGCAACCACCCAAACTGACATACTGCGGACGCTCTGTGAGATAGCTGTAAATCCATGTGACTAACATAGCATCCACACCTATCATCTCCAGCTGTTCCCTCAGAAACTGCGGCCTGATAGTGTTAAAGGCACTTGTAAAATCAAAAAACATGATCCTTGTGTATCCCCCTGTCCCGTCCAGAAACGAAAGTATCTTGTGGGTCATATATTACTGCATCCTGCACCCCCATGTTCTCCTGATATGCAAACTGTAAGGGGTCCACAGCCTGCTGCACCTGAGGCTTGAGAACCCGCAGCAAAAGCCTCTCCAATGTCTTCATGATCACTGAAGTCAGGGCCACTGGTCTGTGGTCCTTCACCCCTACCGGCCTCCCTACTTTAGGGACCGGCACGAGGCATGATGTTTTCCACTGGACAGGCACTTGTCCTGTGCGAAGACTCAGGTTGAAAATTGATTGTAGAGGCATCGCCAGTCCTGATGCACATTCTCTTAGAAGCCGAGGCGATACGCCATCAGGACCCGCAGCTTTCCCTGGACGCAGCCTACGTAGTTCAGCATAAACCTCATCTATGGAAAAGCTATGTGGGGTCACAGCAGTACATCTGGAACAGCTGCCGGGTGGAGCAGCGCAGGTGGTCACAGCAGAGGGGGTGGTACAACTGCCAGATGGAGTAGAGCAAGTGGTCCCCACAGAGGAGGTGGTACAGCTGCCGGGTGGAGCAGAGCAGGTGGTCACAGCAGAGGAGGTGGTACAGCTGCCGGGTGGAGCAGCGCAGGTGGTCACAGCAGAGGGGGTGGTACAACTGCCGGATGGAGTAGAGCAAGTGGTCCCCACAGAGGAGGTGGTACAGCTGCCGGGTGGAGCAGAGCAGGTGGTCACAGCAGAGGAGGTGGTACAGCTGCCGGGTGGAGCAGAGCAGGTGGTCACAGCAGAGGAGGTGGTACAGCTGCCGGGTGGAGCAGAGCAGGTGGTCACAGCAGAGGAGATGGTACAGCTGCCGGGTGGAGTAGAGCGGGTGGTCCCAGCAGAGGAGGTGGTACAGCTGCCGGGTGGAGCAGAGCAGGTGCAATGCAATATTATGCAATGCAAACGGAGAACAGAAATTATATTGTTAAATAAAAGCAGGTAGAAAATGAATTACTGAGTCAGTAGAGCCATTAGAACATTGGAGATGCTTCTGGGACAGTTATGGAAAAGTTAGTGTGCAACTTGTGATTGAGTTTTAGTAAAGGAAGTTATTTATCCACACTTTACTCTCATCATGGATCATCACGAAGATCTGTTTACAGGAGGAAGAGAGCAGCATCTCCAGCCCCCAGTGGAGTGTCTATGAAGAGTGATCGGTCCATGGGGAATCCTCCTAATTTCAGCAGTGAAGCTGTGACCTCTGACCCAAAGTAAGTGAAACCTCCTATCTCCATGTTATATCCGGCAATTTAAACATATATTATTATTATTACAGTAAACTCTCTCCAGTCCTATCACAGTGCACTTTATTATTACAGTACCCTCACTCCAGTCCTATCACAGTGCACTTTATTATTACAGTACCCTCACTCCAGTCCTATCACAGTGCACTTTATTATTACAGTACCCAGGGGGTTGTGTGAGGCAGCTAGGCCACAGTATGAGCTAATGTGAAGTCATTTGCAATTGGAAGAGAAAAAGCAGAGGTTGTTGAAATTGTTGCAGACCATCTTTCCTTCTAGAAAGATGATGAGCCGAACAAAGCTGTCGTGGGCACCAAAGGAGGACAGGCATATGGGTGTTTGAATTGGAAATGGGGGTTGGCAGGGGGCAGAAGCAACCAGGGAGCAAGAAGAGGCTGGATGTGAGGGGTCACCACATCAGACACGAGAAAGTAAATTTTGACTTGCAAAAATCCTGCAATAAGGTTCCAAGTTCGGAGCGCCCCAGAAGGTAGAGAGGTCCCATTGCTGGAGATGAGCTGCAGCACGAGCCGAGAAGAGGTGGTGATATTCATAAAAATAAGTGCCACCGAAACAGATGGCCATATCCAAGATTACGGATAAGTAATCATTTCTTGGCGACGGGAAGGAAAAACAGAATAGATGTCATCCCTGAGGATTGAGAAGCAAATTCAGTTGCATAGATATACGGGGGTTTGGGTTGCACAAGGTCAATGATACGTCACCAGTTTCGACAATGCGAGGAGTGAATGAACTAGTTGAGAGTAGCATGGAGGAGAGATCCATGTCTGCACCTTGGAGAATGCGAATTTGTAGAGAAGAGGAGATCAGAGGGGGGTTGAACATGCGTGCATCAGCTGGAGGGGCCACTGGAAGTGCTGTATACAGGGTCATAAGCTTGCATTGAGGCGACAGCAGGTGGCGGTAGCATCGCGTTGTGAGTGCGGGAGCTTCTCACTCGCATCCGGAGTTACTCTGGTGTGAACAATGTACGTGAGGAAGAATGGGTTGAAGCAGGAGTAGTTGGTATGGAGATGACAGATTTCAACCGAGGGGTTTGGTGAGAAGGAGCAGGAGAGGGGGCAGGCTGGCAGAGGTTGAAAAGGTTGTCGTCGGAGGCTGCGAGGTCAAAGTCCATGTTTGGGTAGCAAGGTGAGTTTACATTACATTACATTACATTTGGCAGATGCTTTTGTCCAAAGCGACTTACAATAGTCAAGTACAGAAGTAATAGAAGTTTAAAGGTAAAAACATATTTAGATAGGGCATAAAGGAGGTCGAAGGGAAATAATGGGATAGAGGAGTGAAGGAGGGGAAGAGGAAAATTTGGTTAGAAGCAGTTAGTGTGTTAGAGGTGTTAGGAGAGTAAGTGCTCTTTGAAGAGCTCTGTCTTCAGGAGTTTATTAAAGATAGTGAGAGATTCTCTTGATCTGGTGGTAGAAGGTAATTTGTTCCACCATTGGGAAACTCTGTATGAGAACAGTCTGGATTGCTTTGTGTGAATGTTTGGCAAAGCGAGGCGACGTTCATTGGAGGAGCGCAGCGGCCGGGAGGTAGCGTAAGCCTTCAGGAGTGAATGCAGGTAGGAAGGAGCTGTTCTGTCATCACCTTGTTGGAGATTGTAAGGGCTTTGAATTTGATGCGAGCATCAACTGGTAGCCAATGGAGGTCAATGAGCAGTGGGGTGACATGTGCCCGTTTTGGTTAGTTGAAGACCAGATGTGCGGCTGCATTCTGGATCATTTGGAGTGGTTTTACTACACAGGGCGGGAGGCCAGTTAGCAGGGCATTGCAGTAGTCGTGAGGCGTGAGATGACCACTGCTTGTACCAGGAGTTGGGTGGCCTGTTGCGTCAGAAACGGCCTAATTTTTCTGATGTTATAAAGCAAAAAAACAAAACAGGTCAAAACTGAGAGAAGCTAATAAAAAAAGGGCTAGGCTAAAGAAAAAAAAGAAAAACGTATAGAATAGAATAGAATGTGCAAAAGAAATGCTGTGTACAAGAGCTATTTAAAAAAAAGGTTCAATACTTAGCACTGGGAAACAGAAACAGAGGGGTATTTATACAAGGGGAAACAGGAAATGGCAATTGTAACAGTCACATGAATTTGTCTGACTTTGTTTACATTATTAGACAGTCAAGTCACCTTGAAGAAACATTTGGAAATGTATCAGTTTAATGCAGATTTGATCTAAAGTGTATTTTTTTATTTTGTCCATTATCGTTACTCTTATTTTATTATTAATATTATGATTTTCTTGCACTCTAAGCTTTTAAATCAGAAATTTTTAATCATGTATATCATAGTGTGTTTTTTCTATTTGCCTACAGAGAGAAGATTACACTGAATGTCCTGAGGAAGACGAACGAGAAAGACCTCCCTACCACACTAGAGAGCAGTAAGAGTTCTGAGTCATGACCATGGATAACATCTTGAGTGTAAATCTCTGTTAAATCCTGCATTTTAATAGGAATAAAAATAATAACTTGGATTTTGTAATCGTAGGATAACATATCACAGCATCAGCTGTAGTCCTTATGGATTTTAACTCTAAGACCACTACAACTGCTACAAAAACACAGTACTATTATCATTAATATTAAATTCATTATTTACTGTATCACAAAGTCGGTTTACACAGCGTCTTTAATGCATGATCACAGCTGATTTCATGATCTTTATTATCTTCTCCTGTTATCAGAATTGGCCCCGGCTTGTCAACCAAAGCTCAAATCCACACTGAGGGAAAAATGTCAGAGAATTAATGAAGGAATCACAAATCCTGGAACCTCAGTCCTCCTGAATGAGATCTACACAGAGCTCTACATCACACAGGGAGGGGGTGGAGAGATCAATCAGGAACATGAGGTAAGACAGATTGAAGATGCATCCAGGAAAAGGACAACACAGGAGCTTCCCATTAAATGTAACAACATCTTTACACCATTACCAGAACAGAACCAACCCATCAGAACTGTGCTGACTAAAGGAGTTGCTGGAATTGGAAAAACAGTCTCTGTGCAGAAGTTCATTCTGGACTGGGCTGATGGAAAAGCCAATCAGGACGTCCTCTTCATTTTCCCTCTTCCTTTTAGAGAACTGAATCTAATGAAGGAGAAGAAGCTCAGTCTGGTGAATCTTCTTCAGCGCTTCTTCCCAGAAACACAAGATTTAAAACCAAGACATTATAAGAGCTACAAGATCATGTTCATCTTTGATGGTCTAATGAGTGTCGACTTCCTCTGAACTTCAAGAACAATAAGAACTTGGTGGATATAGAAGAACAAACCTCAGTGGATGTGCTGCTGACAAACCTCATCAAGGGTAACCTGCTTCCATTCTCTCTCCTATGGATAACTACTCGACCAGCATCAGCCAATCAGATCCCTCCTGGTTGTGTAGACCAGTTTACAGAGGTACGAGGGTTCAGTGACCCTCAGAAAGAGGAATACTTTAGGAAAAGGATCAGAGATCAGAGCCTTGCTGAAACAATCATTACACACATGAAGTCCTCCAGAAGCCTCTACATCATGTCCCACATCCCAGTCTTCTGCTGGATCTCAGCCACTGTTCTAGAGAGGATGTTGGGTGAAGCAGAGGGAGGAGAGATCCCCAAGACTCTGACTCAAATGTTCACACACTTCCTGATCTTTCAGATCAAACACCGCAGCCAGAAGTACCACCATAACAGTGAGTATGATCTTGAGCAGACTAGAGAGATTATTCTGGCTCTGGGAAAACTGGCTTTCCAACAGCTGGAGAAAGGAAACCTGATCTTCTATGAGGAAGATCTGAAAGAGTGCAGCATTGATGTGAAAGAAGTGTTCGTGTACTCAGGAGTGTGCACCCAGATCTTCAGACAGGAATCTGATCTTCACCTGGGAAAGGTCTTCAGCTTTGTACATCTGAGTGTTCAGGAGTTTCTGGCTGCTTTATATGCATTTCTCTCCTTCATCTCCAACAACAGAAATATTCTACCTGGAGTTTTGGATTTCTCCAAAAAGGGAACGATGTCTGACTTCCTGAAGAGAGCCGTGGATGAGGCCTTAAAAAGTAAAAACGGACACCTGGACCTTTTCCTACGATTTCTTCTGGGTTTCTCACTGGAGTTCAATCAGACTCTTTTACAAGGTCTTCTGATACAGACAGGAAACTTCTCTCACAGTAAAGAGGAAGTAGTGGAGCACATCAAGCAGAATATCGAGGAGAATCTCTCTCCAGAGAAAACGATCAGTCTGTTCCACTGTCTGAATGAACTGAATGATCATTCTTTACTGCAGGAAGTCCAAAAGTACCTGAACCCTGAAAATTCCTTTAGACTTCGTAGAGCTGAGCTCTCTCCTTCTCAGTGGTCAGCTGTGGCGTTTGTGATAATGAATTCAGAAGAGGAGCTGGATGAGTTTGTCCTGAGCAAATTTCAAACATCAGAAGAATGTTTTCTGAGGCTGCTTCCAGTGGTGAAAGCATCCAGAAAGATTGTGTGAGTATTTTCATTAATCAGTATTTCATCTGTGCTGTTTTATATTTTGTATATTATGTAATTGTTTTTATATAGTATGATATATTTAAATGCAATCAGAATCACAGTGTACACTTAATGCAATTAAACTTTTTGGTTCACTTAAATTTAGGGGTTGGTGAGCATTAATGTTACTGTGTCACCTATTGTGGCGATTTTATTTAATGTGCTTTTCTGCTCCCTACTGGACTTTTTGGCGATTTCATTTAATTTGTCTACTTTTAATGACTTCATCACTAGTCGACTGAACTGTTTAAGCCCGTTTTAAGCATTGTTGGTATGTTAACGATTCTGGCCGATGTAAATCATGTTGTACAATGTATTTTAGTATTTTATATGCTAGTTGTTAGTTTACATTTTTAATCTCTGTTGACTTTTGATGTTTTTGACATGCCAACCGAGAAATAGGAATTGTAATAAGAGACCCATACTAGTCATTTAAGACTTAAGTATCTTATTGAGAATCTATTAAGTATCTAATTGTAGCACATTTGTGTTTGTCTTGTTTCAAGTTTTTGCACCTTTTTTCAACGTTCTACATTAAACAAGTAAACTATACTTCCCCTGTGTAGTAAATGGGAACCGAGTAAACTGCCTGTCAAATTACACAGCATAGAAGGAGTAAAACAACGGCTTCTCTTAGAGCTGATCTGCAGTAGATTGGAACAAAGATACTGACACAGCACAACTTGTCTAAGCACTGCTGCGAAAAGAGTGCTGGTACCTCCTGCTTTTTGGCGTATATCATCCAAGAAAGCCAAGTCAAATCCATGCGGTGTTTTACTCAAGCACCCCCATGCAGTGTCTCTAAGCGATGTTCTGCTGAAGCACCCAGACCTCAACAATAGCCTTCTTGCAGTACTCAGTAGGCCCATGTGAAGTGCACAAAATGAATGACTTACCTGCAGATAGACTTAGCACGGATCCCTCATCCTCCCACGTTGGCCTAGATGTGTTTGGGCCATGGACTATCTTTTCACACTGTCCAAGTTGTGGCCTTGCTAACAGCTAAAGGTTGGCAGTTCTTTTCATGTGTTTGAGTATCTGAACTATTCATATAGAGGTCATAAAGTCATTGGATGCTTCAAGCTTTCTAAATGCTTTGAGCAGATTCATTGCGATGCGTGAACCACTCAAGACAATTAGGTCCTACCAAGGGACAAACTTTGTTGGAGCATGTCATAAATTGAACATTCCTTCTAATCTCAGAAGTAAAGAAGCAGTTCTCTCCAACAGGGCAGCTCTTGGATCTTCCTCATGCATCACATATGAGTGGAGTATGGGACAGGATGATTGGAGTTGCACAGCGAATCTTGAATTAATTGTTTTTACAGCTAGGATCCTCCAGACTCACTTACGAGGGTCCATAGTTCTCTAATGCAGTGGTAATGGCTATTGTAAATTCAAGACCATTGGTTACCGTCTTAAATGTTCCTAAAGGCCCATAGATTCACACATTTGCTATATTACTGACACAAAAGATTGGATCTTGCCCGATCCCACATGGGGAGGTTGACTGCAAACAACTATATAGACATTGTGCCAGGTGCTATTGTAGTTATACTGGACAGTCAAACAAAACGCAATGAATGTTCTATGGGACGAGTTACCCAAGTGTTTCCAAGCAAGGATAAAAAAATGCAACGTGGAAGTGAAAATCAGTGAAATTCAGTACTTACATTTTTACATCCCATTTTTTAAATCCAGATTTTGATAGTGGTATCAAAACATGAACATGTTCACAGTAAATAATTTAAAAATAGAAGGGTGCATTGATAGTGATTTTTATAGTATGTAAATGAAATTTGGACTAAATATATTTGAACATGAAAATATGATAGTACAAAAGTTTAAAGAACCTCTGTGTGTGATGGTCAAATTCTGTTTTCTGAAGAGGTTTCTCTTTCTCTCTGCAGACTGGAATACTGCAGTATTACAGAGAAAGGATGTTCTGCTCTGTTTTCAGCTCTGAAATTAAACCCCTCCCACCTGAGAGAGTTGAGTCTGGCCTACAGTAAACCAGGAGATTCAGGAGTGAAGCTGCTCTCTGATCTACTGATGGATCCACTTTGTAAACTGGAGAAACTACAGTGAGAGTTGCAGCTGTTGTTGATTTTCTTAATTCTTTGTATTTCACAGTAATTTGTGTTGAGTTATAATATGAGGAGTTTTCTTCTCTCTACAGGCTGAAATTCTGCGGTATTACAGAGAACCACTGTGCTGCTCTGGTTTCAGCTATGAAATCAAACCCCTCAGAGCTACGAGAGCTGAATCTGAGCTACAATAAACCAGTAGTGAAGATGATCTCTGGTTTACTGGAAGATCCACGCTGTAAACTGGAGAAACTACAGTGAGTGCTACCCTGCAACCTAACATGAATAAATATTCAATAGAATCTGCTCTTGATTACCATCTCTCATTCCTATAAACATAAATGATACAAGTTTAACAGCAACTGAACAGATATATTATTATGGTCACTGTACAGGTACACATAGGGTCAGTGTATGGTTCCCTGCCAAGTCCTTGGCAAAACTAAATGTGCTTTGTTCCAGAGGGAACATGTGAGGAAGTTGGTAGCAGATGTAAACCAATGTAAACTGAGAGATTTTAAAATTAATTTAATTAGATTTTATAATGTAGATTTTAATATATTCATAGGTTGTATGTTTGACACCTCTATAAATGTAATTACCCTTTAGTGTCTATAGTGCTGTTTTGAAGTCTGAACCAATCAGAGCAGGAATTAGCCAGGCTCAGTTACAGCCTCAATTAAGATGAGGTAGTTTTAATAAAGTCTTGCAGAAGAGAAAGAGTACAAGGGCAGTCCTTGAATGTGTATCAGTGACTGGGATTAATGGAGTAATTCACAGTTCAAGGATTTTCAGATGTAGATTTTCATGCAACAAACTCTGATGTTACAACAGGACTCTGATGTTGCAACAGAAACAGACATAAGTCTGTTTTTACTAGCCACGACAGCTGACACTATTGATACATCTAAGAAAGTCAAACTTAGTCACACATTGTTAAACCAAAGAAACACAGAATTACAACTGAAGACGAAATTGAACAGCTACAGAGTACAACACTAGTCCTCACTAAGTATTTTATTCTTTGTTCTGTGTAATTACACATTCTCACCAGAAAGGTATTTGAACCCCCACCATGTACACTTGAAGTATTTTGTAGGACAGATAAGACATAACCAAGCAATGCCTTTTATACCAGTAGAGGAAATACGGAAATGTTTTGTGATGAACTGAATCAAAAACTGCAATGAACTCAATAAGAAGTATGTTTAGGTGTAAAGTATTAGCAGAATGCAGAAGCCCATTCACATCTCTCAAACGATCTTTGTATGAAATCCATCTTGCTAAGTATGCTAATCCTACCACCTTTTACAACCCTTTATACTGCCACAATTTAAAATACTGTTCAATTATCTGGCTAACCTCAGTGTTTAAACATGTGCTGTGTTACATAGTATAGGTTATATATGTGTTTAAGCTGGTAGTGAGATTTGTCCTACTCTCATCAGGCTGGAATTCTGCAGGATTACAGGAGAAGACTGTGCAACTCTGGTTTCAGCTTTGAAATTAAACCCCTCCCACCTGAGAGAACTGAATCTGAATTACAATAATCCAGGAGATTCAGGAGTGAAGCTGCTCTCTGATCTTCTGAAGGATCATCATTTTAAACTGGAGAAACTAAAGTAGGTTACTGAATTAATTTATCTTTACAGACACATTGTGAACAATAAAAGTAGATTATACCAGTTAAAACTTACTTTTTTCTCTCCAAAGAATCTGTGACTCTTCAGAATTACGTGAACTAAATTTAGGCGTTACAAATTTAGGAGATTCAGGAGTGAAGCTGCTCTCTGATCTACTGGAGGATCCTTACTGTAACCTGGAGAAACTACAGTGAGTACTTAATTACACACCTGAGCACACACACCTACAATCAATAAAAATAATGCATTTTATTTCAAGGTGCCTTTCTAGCACCCAAAGACACTATACAACAATAAAACTATAACAAATTACACAAGGGGTAAAAAAACAGAAAAAAGATCAAAGTAAATCAAAGTGGGGAATATTGAAGAATATTAAAGATTTGTCAGTGAAAGTTATTTTAAGTCATAATATAAGTCCCTAATGACCATCTTCTTATTGTCCGATTGGTTACAGACTGACTGATCTCCAGTTCCACATACCAGGGGCTGGTTTACCAAGTTGTGGTCAGACCTACCCAGAGAGAGAGACAGAGCATCTGTATGCATCCTTAGCATTAGCATACAGCAAGTCCACTGTTCTTTCCTCTCTGGAAGGACAGTCCACATACTGAGTGAAGACTGGAAGTGTCTTAGCCATAGTGACATGGTTAAAGTCACCTGATATGGCAGTAAAGGCATTTGGGTGTTGAGTTTAAAGACATCGCCCGCTGGCGTCACACAGTGAGCTCTTACCTCTCGCTGTGCACCCCAGTTGGCCCAAATAGGCACCTACGGAAGTGTTGTAGCTGCATGCCTTTGTGGACTTATTTTAAAACACAGTAGTAGGATCAGAATAAAGTTTACTTCTACTGGTTTAGCTTACAGTAAAAAAAATGGGAGAAAAATCCTGTATTATTCAAAACACAGATTTTGAGCCAATTTAAGATATCATACTGCCCAGACATTCATATACTAAGCAAATGATGAGCCGGTTGCTGCACCTCAGAGATGTAAACACTAAGATCTGCAGCTGCAATTTAGACTTTGGTATGGGTAATTACAACTGTGTAACTCATCTATTGTTATTTTCACTACTTCTCTCTGCAGTCTGAGGAACAGCAGTCTTACAGGAGAAGACTGTGCTGCTCTGGTTTCAGCTCTGAAATTAAACCCCTCCCACCTGAGAGAGCTGAATCTGAGCTACAATAATCCAGGAGATTCAGGAGTGAAGCTGCTCTCTGATCTACTGACAGACCCTCATTTTAACCTGGAGAACCTACAGTGAGTAGATGACTTACACACACTGACACATACACACACACACACACTGAGACACAGACACACACAGAAACACATACACAAACACACAGTGTACCAGTGTGAAAATGCCCTCAGCCAACTTTGGCAGAATCATTCTATATAAAAAAGTGGAGGACACTGAGTAAAATGTAAATAAATACAGGATTTAATTATTGCCTATCTTTTTAATCCATATTTAATTCACTTTTATTTTGTCTGGCTGTTTGAGTGGACACTAGGGGGAGCACTAACGGTACTCCACCACAGCACAGCTCACAGGGCTGCCCTGAGCTGTGCCTGAATGCTTCTAATATCAGCCTTGGGTGTGCAGTTATCGGTCAATGCCAATTATCTAAAAAAAATGTCAATAACTGGCCCAATTAATTGGCAGGCCGATATATTGGTAGATCACACATTGAAAGGTAGACATTTTACCATCTTATAAATAACATTAACTAATTTAGAACTGGATGGCAGTAGCTCATCTCAAAAATGAACAAGAAGTGGGACAGTCATGGAGGTTGGATTCTCTTTTTATGTATATATGGTTTAGATGTCTATATGGTTTTGATATATATATATATACATATATATAAAATATATGTATATATATATATATATATATATAGCTGTGTTATACTTGTAAAATGTTGCAGTACCTGTAACTGATGAACTTTACAAATGTGAGTGATTACCCCTGTCAAGGGATAGTGTTGGTGTTTGGAAGTTAAGGGCATGTGCACAGGCTGTGTGGGCATGGCCTACATATGTCAGGATTGGAAAAAAGGAAAGCTAAGCACTTAGTGAAGTACTGCTGTGTATCAGCAGGTATAGACAGCCTGTACATCTGTGAGAAATGTGAATTGTGAATGTAACCCTGAGCTGAGTAATGTATTTTATCTATCATTTATCAAATGATATCCTATTTGTATGTGTAATTACAAAGAAAGTTATTAGTATGTGTGTGTTTGTTAGTGTTTCTAATGTATTATCATATCTCTCTCCAGACTATGGGGTTGTAATCTATCAGAGAAAAGTTGTGCTGCTCTGGCCTCAGCTCTCAGCTCAAATTCCTCAAGTCTGAGAGAACTGGACCTGGGTAAAAATGAACTGCAAGATTCAGGAGTGAAGCTGCTCTCTGCTGGACTGAAGAGTTCACACTGTAAACTGCAGAAACTGGAGTAAGAGCATCAGAAATGCAGCAGAATGGAAAACAGCTGGCATTACACACACTAACATGCTCAAACACACACATATGTTCACACTTGCTGTCACACATACCATTTGCATCAGAGACCTTGAGAGAGTGAGCCAATGACCAATCTCTAACCCTAAAATATATAAATCCAGCAGTGTGGGGTTACTGCTGATATCCTACAAATGAATGCAGTGTTGACAAGAGCTAAAATCCTCACTCCTAGTGTGTGAATTTGTCTAAGTGTAACTCGTCTGTTGTACTTTTCGCTCCTTCTCTCTGCAGACTGATGGGCTGTAGTATTACAGGAGAAGGCTGTGCTGCTCTGGTTTCAGCTCTGAAATTAAACCCCTCCCACCTGAGAGAACTGTATCTGAACCACAATAAACCAGGAGATTCAGGAGTGAAGCTGCTCTCTGATCTACTGAAGGATCCTCACTTTAAACTCAAGAACCTACAGTGAGTTACTGACTTACACACAGACAAACACACTCAAACTCATACACATACACACTAACACACTCACACACACACACACACTTTCTCACACACATACACACAAAGGACATTGCGATAATATTCATATGTAATGATTTGGGGTATTGTATCACTGTTTCACAGCTGAATCCAGATCTTATGTGTGTTTTATTGATTAGGTCAGTTTTTACACTCCTAGTGGGTAAATTTAACTGTGTAACTCGTCTGTTGTACTTTTCTCTCCTTCTCTCTGCAGGCTGGAGTACTGCAGTATTACAGAAGAAGGCTGTGCTGCTCTGCTTTCAGCTCTGAAATTAAACCCCTCATACCTGAGAGAGCTGAATCTGAGCAACAGTAAACCAGGAGATTCAGGAGTGAAGCTGCTCTCTGATCTACTGAAGGATCCTCATTTCAAACTGGAGAAACTAAAGTAAGTTACTGATCAATAACCCTTACCCTTAATCAATAAAGCTATGATTGTGAAATAGGGAAGGAGGAAGAGGGCCTCACTACAGCAAACAGTGTACCAGTGTGAAAATGATCTCAGCAGAATTATTCTATAGAGAATGTGGGGGATGCTGTGTTAAATATAAATACATACAGAATGTAATGATTTGCACATCTTATAGATCTATATTTAATTCATAATAAAACATAGAACATATATCAGCTGTTAGTAATAATAATAGACACAAAACTGCTGACTTTAAATAAACTGGTGAGCACTGTTAAGGTCTATAGTATCTCTGTCCAACTATCTGAAATAACAGTATTAAAATAGTTTAGTGCTTTGAACTCCAGTGGCTCAAACACTGAATATGTAAGAGACCTTTACGTTTGGAAAGTGTGCAGTGTAAGAAAAATAGTGGCAAAGGATTATTTTACTGTTTTTTTTTTTAAATACAGAACATAGGTTAAATACTGACACACAAATAGTACAACAATATTACATTACCTAATATAGTATATAATATAATAGACACCCTAGACTGTGGGAAAATAGTTATTTCCTGTGTCTATCTATTCCTCGAGACGGCTTAAACAGCATCCTCCTAAAAGTACACCTTGATGATGCCCAGGGAAGTGCGGCTGTCATCTGTGATGATAAATATTAGAATAAAGATGTGAGACATTATTTTATCACCATGTTAAACTTGATTACAGCAGGCACACCTGACGTGCATTACAACAGTCCACACTAATGTAATCAGCTGATTACAGTACAGCATATATGATTAACTGGTTCAAACAATGCTAGTATATGAACTGTATTTTCCACTGCTACACAGTATTACGTCACAAAATCCTGATGTTTCCATGCATCATGGACTTGTCATTTGCACACCATTTCACATATTTCAGTCACGACACACATTTAATGATATTTCCATCATTTACAACTGATTCAGTACAACATCAACATTAATACTGACTTCAAAACATGCAGATGGGTTAATTTGCTGCAGAGTGTCGTTAGCAGTGTCTCAAAGCTCCTCTGTGTCTGGCAGTTTGTTTATGTCTGCAGTCCAGACTCTTTAGCACATCTGCTGGTAAAATGGCAGAATGAACACTACAGGAAGAACTAACGGTACTCCACAGCAGCACAGCTCACAAGGCTGCCCGGAGCGGATTATATATCAGCCGAGGGCGATCAGATATTGGTCGATATTGATGGCGGTTATCTAAATTGCGGTGTAGGAGAACTTGCTCAATCAGTGGCTGACTAAATACTTTTTGACCCAGTGTAAATACAAATAATTAATGTATGTGTGTCAGTGTTTTTAATGTATTATCTTTTCCCTCTCCAGGCTGTGGAGGTGTGATCTATCAGATAACAACTGTGCAACTCTGGCTTCAGCTCTCAGCTCAAATTCCTCAAGTCTAAGAGAACTGAACCTGGGTTTTAATAAACTGCAGGATTCAGGAGTGAAGCTGCTCTGTGCTGGACTGAAGAGTTCACACTGTAAACTGCAGGAACTGGGGTAAGATCATCAGAAATGCAGCTGAACAGAAAATTTCACCTTTACACATTAATTTCTTTTCACCTGTGTTTTATTGAATAGATGGATGCGTACACTCCTAGTGTGTAGGTTTAACTGTTTAACTCTTTTTTTGCTTCTTCTCTCTGCAGGCTGGTGAGCTGCAGGATTACAGGAGAAGGCTGTGCTGCTCTGGTTTCAGCTCTGAAATTAAACCCCTCCCACCTGAGAGAACTGGATCTGAACTTCAATAATCCAGGAGATTCAGGAGTGAAGCTGCTCTCTGATCTACTGAAGGATCCTCACTTTAAACTGGAGAAACTAAAGTAAGTTACTGACTTAAATATTGAATTATTAGACTAAGACAACACTGTTCAGAATTCACTAATGAATCTAGTTTTGTGTTTGATCTAATAATAGCAGTATAGTGGAGTTATTAGTGAGTCATTGGTAAGGCGGTGCTGGTAATTCACCATAGCTTGTATCTGAGAGTCAGGTGGTCTGTATCACAGCGTGATCAGGCGCTCACAGGTTTAAAGGAAGGAGGAGTTTTAGTGGTGTTTAAGGGCAGCTGATTGTTGAAACAGTGCAGCAGTGAAAACAGACCTGTGTGTAACAGAGTGGTTTATGGTCTTTCTCTCCAGTGTTTGTGAGGCGAGAAGTGTGTGGAAGGTGAGGAATGTGTTGTAGGTGGAGTGTGTGTGATATGTGAGAGTGTTTGTGGGATAAAAATTGTTTGTTAGTGTGTGTGAGGTGAGTAGTGTGTGTGAGGTGAGGATTGTATGTGAGGTGAGGAGTGTGTGGTAGGTGAGGAGTGTGTGGTATGTGTGGAGTAAGTGTATGTGTGTGATAAGTATGTGTTGATGTCCTGTTTTCTATTTTACAGAATCTGAACACCTGACCTGCTGTTACCTGCATATCCTTTCTCAAACTCCTCCCATCCCACTTCTGTAGCCTCTAGAAACGTCCAATCTCCTGCTTTAAAAATGTACAGGACTCCTACAAAATGTTTTTATATTTATAAAGATCTGCTTTGTTAATTCTGTTTATATTCAGTTATGAACTCATGCTGAAGCTTCTCTAAGTCTGGTCCTTCTCAAACATCAGCTTCCACATCCAAGTTCCTGAAAGCGAAGAAGACCAAGGTGCTCCAGGATTGGCCAGGCCAGTCACACACAATATTAATTACATTTTCCAATGAACCATGACTTTACGTTTTAGTGTTATTGTACCACGTTAGTGTATTCAAAACAAGTACATGTACAGTATAATTTCAACATTATACATATATTTTTGTAAACTACAATGTCCAAGTCTTCACTGAGTCTAATAAACCTCAATGAATGATGCTAAACTTTATTTTGATTGTATTAGTACAGAAAATGTTTGTTACGTTAGGTGAATGTTTGTCTTTTTATACTAAACCAATCCAGCAACGTAATATTTTTTTATCGTCCACACATTTGGAGCTCATTTAGAGTCAATTTGGGCTAATCTGTTTCTTACATATAAGAATAAAGTGAGATGAGGATTTATTAGAGGAAATGCAATCATATTTCTCTTAAAAATATTTTTTTTTTACTAAATGGTTGTTCTTATTCAATTGTTTTATATGTATTTTATTATTTATATGGATGTAACACTAAGTGTAAAGTTCTGTTGGGTTTAGTAACTGAGAGGTTGATTGATGTGATGGTGTGTTTATTAAACACAGTAGGATGAACAGACTTCACGTCACGGTCCCATCCTGTTCAGTGTCTCTCCCATCTGTCTCTGTGGTTTTCAGTCTCTCTTATGCCTTCTTTCCCCACATGCTTCCCTACACATGACCCTGAGTGTTCCTCCCATGTCCCATCTTTAGTCTTTAGTGTTTCTTAACTGTGTTTCCCTCCTTGTTACCTATCCTCAGGTGTTTCCTGTTTCCTGTTCCTGTTTTCCACCGTGTATTTACAGCCTCTTTGTTTAAGTGTTCCTCATCGGTTCTTGTACATGTTACATGTCTGTTAGTTTGTTGTTTTTTCTTTGTTTTCTGTTTTAGCATTTTCCCATGTTTCTCTGTAGTTTAGTTTTGGTTTATTGCTTATTTCTTCTTTTATTAATAAATAAAATAAATATACCTCCTTGTCTCCCCTTTTCTGCACACCCTGACACTTCATCTGATGCAGTTTATTCACACAGTGTCTTTTACAGTATAGAGATAAGCAGAATGGATGGATGGAAATTAAATTAAATTAAATTACTCTCACATAAAGAGATCTCACCAGCTCTATTCTTACCAGTTTCAATCAAGCTTTGTCACCTTTTTTGCAAATAAGCTGTTGTCGGCCACACCCCATGTTTATGCGGAGTGTTCACCTTGTTAGTTTTAGCTTGTGGTAAATGGCAAAACACGAACGGGCAAGTTTATTGTTAACTGCGGAAGAAACACAAAACTAATTATTTGAAAGTTCTTGCATCTCCCTCATTTGCTGACTTGCCACAGACAGTAGGTACAGATCCCTCCGTCAGAAGGAGTCTGCTGGCTAATCCTGCAGTGTACTGCCTCTGTGGTTCACAACCAGAAGACTGAAATGGTGTTTCTTGAACTGATCTAATGGGGGTTCACGGGTGATGGGTGGAGCCAGGGCGGTTCTATGCAGGTTTCCTTATTGCAGGGTGGCCGCGGGTCCTTAAAAAGTCTTAAATGGTATTAAATTTCATTTTTGTCAAATAAGGCCTTAAAAAGTCTTATTTTGTCTTAAATTTTCAACCAAAATGTCTTAAATTAGTGGAGCTAAATTTAGGGGGGAATAATTCAGTCAGCCATGTGTTGAACTTCGGGGGTGGAAATCGGTAGTTAGCCATGCAGTGCCAACCCAGTCTCATTTCCCATGCGTACGAAATGGTACGCAAAACTAAACACCGGCATGAGTACTACACACGCACAGGTCTGCGTACACATGCTACACTGCTATTAAGTATATGTTACAAGCGAGAGAGACAGACTGAAACATAACGTACATGCGCGAGAGAGAGAGAGTATAGGACACAGCGAGCAAGAGAGACTGAAACATAACGTGCGTGTGCGCGCGAGAGAGAGAGAGAGAGAGAGCGCGCCTGTAACATAGCAAGTGAGAGATGAATTAAACAGTGATTAAACAACTTCAACTTATGCAGGTGTCCACTCAGGCTCACTCACCTGGTGGAGTGAAAATCATGCTATGTTTCTGTTTCCGGATCTGTCATAAAGCAAGGATGTAACAGATGTAGGGCCCTAGAAGAGAGGCACCCTAGAACAGCTCTGTGATGCGTTTGTGTTCACGGTCCAGTAAACATTTTTATTGTAATTAAATACAAAATGCAAGATATTATTTGTCTGTTTTAATGAGCACAATTTTTAATTAAATTTAATAATATTTCTTTCTTTGAACAAATAAATAATACATATATATTAAATATAATATACAATAAATATATAAATATACAATATATATATATATATTTTTTTTAAATATATAATAATAATTATATATATATATATATATATATATATATATATATATATATATATATATATATATATATAAAACGATAATAATATTTTTTTATTATTATCGTTATTATTATTATGTATATTATTCACCCTTATTTGTATAAGGTATTTAAAAATTGTGCTTATTAAAACTTACAAAAATACAAAAATGTTGTATTTAATTACAATAAAAATGTTTACTGGACCGTGAAAACAAACGCATCACAGAGCTGTTCTAGGGTGCCTGATCACAAAATCAAACAAACATCCTTAGAAAGCGTTTCAGAGAAAGAAGTATCAGAACTGAAAGGGGCTGAGCGTGAGCTGGAGTGTGAATCAAAAAAACGTAGGAAAATGGCCTAGTGTGTGTTTGTGTGTGTGTGTGCGTGTGAGCGCGTATTGTATTATGCTGTGGTCAGTGTTTGAATTTTGTTTTGTATAAAGTTTTATTGTGTATACTGTACAGTGAGAAAATTTTAATGTTTGTGTCTCGTATTGTCTGTCTTGTGCATTTACATTTGAAGTTTTCAAGCAGCTAGATTAAACGTAAATAATCAATTGTTTTTTATTTTAACGTGTATGATCTTGCAAGTTGGTCTTAATTTTATTTAGGAAAGGGTATTAAAACATCTTAAAATGTCTTAATTTTCACTTGGTCAAACCTGTAGACACCCTGTTATTGTGACATCACAATAAGGGAGGAGCTCATAGCATTGCAATATAATTTGTTGTCTGAACAAGGAAATTCAAGACTCTTTTAGATTTTAAACCAAAAATCAGTTAATGGAATGCTACTAACGAATGACTATGAGGTTTTGATTTGATTTTTTGAATTATATTTATCATTGTCATCATTATAATGTATTATAAAGCTTGAACTGAATGGAGAAGCATCGCAAGATCATCCAAATCTCAGCAGTTTGATGTCTTTATTAACATTTTCACAACAATAATGATATGCTAAAAGTAATGGGACAGCAGAATGTAAATTGATTATGAAATGTTACCTGTGTGGACAGTCTGAGCACACCTGTATACGTTTTGAAAGCCTGAACCAGTCTAGACCTTGACCCCGATCTCATTACCAAAGTAACTTGGACAGTAGATCTAATGTAAAGCCTTTGATGTAAATGACTGTATTTCTTTGTTCAGTAATCAGAGTTTCCACTGATGGTCTTTATGCTAAGGCCTGGAGAAACACAGGCTCACTGCTATCTTACACCCACCAACAGTCTAATTGGATGGATTGTCAAGCCCGGTACCAGAACAAACCAGGAGAAGCTCCTGAACTCCTGATCTTTGATGGCAACAGGAAACCATCAGGTGCTCCAGCTCGTTTCAGTGGTAGTGGATCTGGATCTGACTTCACTCTGATCATCAGTAACATCCAGCCTGAAGATGCAGCAGATTATCATTGTCATTGTGTTCATCAGATGAATAGCCTGGGTCCATACACACAGTGTTACAGAGCTGTACAAAACCCCCCTCAGTCACACACTGCACTGCTGCAGCTGCACCTACTGCAGGCAGGGGCGCCACAACCCACCTCAGACCCTTCCAGCAGAGTCCTGTGAGTGTGGAACTTTCTAGACTCATTAAACTGTTTATCTTCTACTATTTTTATTATTCATAATGAACACAGAATCTGTGTTTTTCTCTCAGATACAGGAGTGTTTGGTGTTACAGGTTGTGTGATTGTTTTTTTATCTCAGGTGACTACTTTGGTTTTATCACCTTCATAGCCATGAAACCTTGCAGGTGAAATTCTGTGACTCAGCCGAAATGCTCCTACCAAAAAGAGGATTAATGTTTAATGCTGCACAACTGTTTGTACAAAACAAGTGAAACTAATACATTTCTGTGTAGAAGCAAAGCAGAAATAATAAGGCACTCCGCAAACAAGCCCCCCCAAAAAAGAAATTTCTTTTTTTTATTTTTTATTATAGTATTATTGTATCTTGGGTATTTAATTCTTTTTAAAATTGAAATATTATTTATTTAATTGAAATCACTATCCTGAGATTTTGCTTCACACTCCAGATCAGAAGGGGGTGGTAATGCACCTAAAGTTGGTCTGCAACCGCCATTGCAACCCGAAAGAAGAAAAAGAAGAAGATCTCAGTCCACAGTGTTTTATAGAGAAACAGGATCTGATCTGCTGCAGGTAAAGAACTCTACTACACTTTTACTCACTGTTTACTCTCACTTTACTCCTCTCTCACTCTCTCTGATGGAGGAGAAATGCTGAATTTTAAAACGTTTTGTTGAAAGTAGGGTTAGAATTTAATATTTTATTGGATTTAAAACAGATAAACTCATCTGAAATACATAGTAATATTAGTGCATCTTTTGCATTTTTAAACTATATTCTCATGAGTTTTCAGTACTGCTAAATGCATGTAAAATGCATTTATGTGTAAATGTAGCATTAGGTAAAGTCTATCTGGGTTCCTCTGCAGAGCATGTGAAATTGATAATGGACATTTTTTAACAGTATTAGTTTTAGTGAGGATTGTCCATTAGATAGTGAAACACAAATTATGTAATTGGGTTATTAAATATATATCTAAATATATTTGGCAGCCATCAGTATATCTGAATAAACTACCTATGTAAAGCCTATGTGTGGAAAACCGAATTGCAGAATGATTGTCAAGCAATGCCATTTCTTATAAGAGCCCTGGTTTGTTAAACAATATTTATAAGAACATAACTTGAAAATGGACAAATTACACCCCCAAAACTGTTATGTAACCTACATTATGTCTTGAATAGTTACTACACAAAATACATTGTAATTAACATGTTTTTTGCAGATTTGCATTACATAGCAATATACAAGTTATACATATACCTCAGCAGTGCTACTGAAGTCACATACAAGTGAAATAAAAAAAAATGCAGTCAGCCTTCTGTTAAAGGTAAGGTTAATGCACGTCAATTAACACTACTAGCCCTGTACGGCGTATATCTTTCAGATGGCAAACACACAGGCACTTTGTAAAAGGGTAGTAAACTGAGTAAACAAATACCAAGCATAAGAAGTGATGCTTTATTTTGTGTAATTTATTAAAGTAATGGGTAAAAATGAACTTAAACCTGCTGTTAGCGCAAATTAGCTAGCATACTATCGTTAGCAGCAAGCTAGCTACGTTACAGAGAAGAGAACTAAGGTTAGTAGCAAGCTAGCTAACATACTGACCTTACCAGTGAGTTAGCTAAGCCTCGGGAAGAGAAGTAAGGTTAGCAGAGAGCTAGGTAACACACCAACTTTAGCGGCGAGCTAGCTAATGCTACAGAGGAGAGAACTAAGTTTAGCGGCGAGCTAGCTAACATACCTTACCGGCGAGTTAGCTGACATACTGACGTTACCAGTGAGTTAGCTAAGCTACCCAGAAGAGAACTAAGGTTAGGGGAGAGCTAGCTAGCTGACATACAAACATTAGCGGTGAGTTAGCTAACCGGAAGGTCTAAATAAGTCTGGACTGAGACTATAATAAATAATTTTAGGCTGCATTTTACAACTGTGGTTTTGGAACGTTTCAGTTGGAGACCCTCT
Source organism: Astyanax mexicanus (assembly GCF_023375975.1). Classification (NCBI taxonomy): domain Eukaryota; kingdom Metazoa; phylum Chordata; class Actinopteri; order Characiformes; family Acestrorhamphidae; genus Astyanax; species Astyanax mexicanus. The sequence continues at coordinate 1,405,197 of NW_026040044.1, forward strand.
TTGTGCCACTGGAGCCTTCCACCCTACCAGGAGTACAAACCAAAATCAGCAAGCTTTAATAATTTGTTTTTGTGTTTTTTTATGTTTCAGGCACTACTTTTAAAGATGTACCCAAATCAGATAAGGCACACCTCACTTTAATGTTTTTCATTATTATTATTATTATTATTATTATTATTATTATTACCAGTAGTAGTAGAAAACTAGCAAAGGTGTTAGTAGTAGTATTAGTATTATAAACATCATCAGTACAATTTAATTGATCATTTCTTCTTTTTTTCCGTATGTGCAGGAAGCTACAAAAGAGCTCATGCAAATTACATATGTTATGTTGGCTCTGTTCTGCATCACACTGGAACAAAATGGAAAATAAATTATTTTCTCCCCAAAAATTTATGACTACATTTTCGGGTCTTAAATTATATTTCTCAAGGTCTTAATATCTTACAAAGCACTAAATTTGACTTTTAAAATGGTGCAAGAACTCCTTGTCATCTCTTCCCTTCACTCCCTGCACTTTATACATTGCTTTGGGGTAGAGTACGTGGCTGCCACCACTAACACTAAAAATTAAACTCCTTTCCTATGTTAGAGAAAACAGTGAAATAAGACTTAATAAGTAAATAACTAATTGATTGATATAAATGATAAATTATATTTTCAGTAATTCAGCTGAACACCAATGTTATTTTTGCATTTTTTGGCTAAATAATTTAGGTTGCAAATATTTAGTGCATCCCTAACTTTCCCTCTTTTTCTTCTCTAGAATGGAATGACCTCCCAAGTTTTCGGCTTCTTCTAGTGTCTTCATGCCACGAAGAGATATTGCAAAATGTTCCACTCAGAAGACATACAGTCTGAGAGTGGAATTTCCCAAATCTCCACTATTAAGAAAGACGCTTTTGATTGTTTTTCTTCTCCACAAGAACAAACCTCAAATAATACAGGATATGGAAAATCTCACCACTGCAAAAACTGCTTAAAGAGTTTTATAAAAGAGAGTGCTCTTAAAACCCACAAGTGCATTCACACTGGAGAGAAAATGTATAACTGCTCAGAGTGTGGCAAGAGTTTTAGAGATGGTGGAAACCTGAAAAGACACCAGCGCATTCACACCGGAGAGAAACCGTATCAGTGCCCAGACTGTGGAAAGAGTTTTAATCAACAGAGTGACCTCAAAAGGCACCAGCGCATTCACACTGGTGAAAAACCGTATCACTGCTCAGAGTGTGGGATGAGTTTTAGAAACAGTGCTAACCTCAAAATGCATCAGCACGTTCACACCGGAAATAAACCTGTTTACTGTCCAGAGTGTGGACATAAGTTCAGTTGTAGTATTAGTCTGAAAAGACACCAGCGCATTCACACTGGTGAAAAAATGCATCACTGCTCAGACTGCGGAAAGAGTTTCAATCGAAAAACTCACCTCCGAATTCACCAGCGCCTTCACACTGGAGAGAAACCGTATCACTGCTCCGAATGTGGGATGAGTTTTAACCAACAGACTCGTCTCCGAATTCACCAGCGCCTTCACACTGGTGAAAAACCGTATCACTGCTTGGAGTGTGGGATGAGTTTTAGAGAAAATGCTAACCTTCAGATACACCAGCGCCTTCATACGGGCGAGAAACCGTATCACTGCTCAGACTGTGGAAAGAGTTTTATTCGCCAGGCTCATCTCCGAATACACCGCCGCATTCACACTGGAGAGAAACCGTATCGTTGTTCGGATTGTGGTATGAGTTTTAATCAACAGACCCGCCTTCGTATTCACCAGCGTCTTCACACTGGAGAAAAAACGTATCACTGCTCAGAGTGTGGGATGAGTTTCAGAGAGAGCGCTAACCTCCAAACACATCTTCGCATTCACACCGGAGAGAAACCGTATCACTGCTCAGAGTGCGGAAAGAGTTTTAGAGAGAGTAGCACTCTCAAATCACATCAGAGGATTCACACTGGAGAGAAACCGTATTATTGCATGGAGTGCGGGATGAGTTTTAGAGAGAGTGGTACCCTTAGAAAACACCAGCGCATTCACACTGGAGAGAAACTGTATCACTGCTCAGAGTGCGGGATGAGTTTTAGAGCAAGCGGTAACCTCAGAAGACACCAGCGCATTCACAAACAAGTTCAATCTGCGAAAGATTTGGTTCATGAGGAAGAACAAGCAGAGCTGAGTTTAGATTGACTCTGTTGTCTGATTTAAATTGCTCACAGTACACAGTCTTTGTGAAGTTTGTGAAGTATAGGCAGACTCCCAAGTATGGAGTGAATTTTGTTCCAAAAGTTTTACGCAAAAAAAATTAAATTCACAATCGAAATTTTAAGAATCAAAAGGGAAAAAGTGTGTGTTGCAAATTCATTATTCTTTGCAGTTGGTGGATTTTGCATTTTCTGTGAATATTTGTGGATTTTGCAGCTAAAGTAAACTTTTGCTTTTGGAATTTCTGGTTTGCTTCTGAGATTTGGCACAGTTTTCACAGGTGGGCGGGGCTTAGAAGAAGGCGTTCCCCTTGAATCTCCATTTGTCACCTATTTTGAACACTCGATAGGGCGTGGTAGGTCTCAGGTGAGGGTTCAGGGTACCCGTCACTCCAAAATCAGGTGACCAATGGAGATTTTTCTGAGCCCCGCCCACCTGTGAAAAATGATTCCAGAAGCAAAGACTGGCAAAATACAAACAGAAATACTTTGTAAATAGCTGCAAAGAATAATAAAGAAACCAAGTTTATTTAATATTATGTATTTACTATATATTTTTCCTCTTTTGCAACATACTGTTGGCACAAAATTCACTCAATACCCAATGCCCATTGCACTAGTCTAAAGTCTGACTCTGATCTCGATACACCACCAGCATTCAGGGGTGAAATGGGATTGGGCCAAACACTCTCACCTTATCTTTTTTGACTGATTCCTCTTTGGTTTTGCATTTTTACTACTGGTTAAATGAGGCAGTACCTGCAGCCCATCCTTCACGTCCTTCTGTGCTGTCACAAGAACATTTCAGTCTTAGGATATATAGGGACAAAAAAGGTCATTAACCCATTTCTTTGTATAAAGAAATATTTCACAGCATGTACTTTTATTTCTTACTTATATTTCTACTTAAATGTTTTAGAAATTGTGATATTAAACCAGAAATGTAAACATTCTAGAGGATGCCTTTACCTGACTTCTTAACAGCGTGCTGAAGTAAAAATATTGATGGAAAGGTATTGCCTGAAAAAACAATGCATGATTTTTTCAGTTGTTTTCTTAGTATACCATATTTATACTTTTTTTTATTAGTAAATTAAAATGTATATTAATGTGTATTATAAATGTAATTACTTGTGTATTATATAATATATAATGGTTAATTTAGATAACACTAACTAAATATATAAACAAAAAAAATAAAGTACAAAAAAACTTTCAAGTTTTAATTTCGTTATTGTTGAACAAAGTTTGAAGTAATGTGTTTATACAAGCAAGTTTTTAGATTCTTATGGTGGAAACAAAATAGTGACCGCTACACTAAACTAGCATTTGCCGCTAAATACTGCATTTGGTACCTGTCGCATTAACAGCACCAAACCGCATTTTTCCATGGCTGGTTACTACTGGTTATTATTATTATTATTATTAATGCATTTTTGTTCAATGTAAAGCATCTATTTTTATTTTTTTTTACATATAGTTTAAGGTACATAGTAATAGATGGTGAAAGATATTCTCATCTCATCATCCTAATTTTGTAATATACATGGTGTTTTTATGGGAGGAAATTATTGATTTATTTGTTAAATACATTTTAATCTAAAATAATCTGAATAAATAATAATAATGTAAATCAAAGTGGAATATAGTGCTGTGAAAAGTGCTTCAGCTCAGAATGCTTTACATAACTAAAATGAGAATGAAGACAAGGATGTAACTTACTGTACTATAATTCCCAGCTGGAATTTCAACATTAAATCAATGTTGGTTTAAAAAAGTGAATCATTGTTGATATGGCAACGTTGTTTTAATGTCATACATTCAATATAAAATAAACAATAGCTCACTAAAAGTAGAAAATCCAACAGTTAACAGTGTTAACAATAAACTTACATTACTGCAGTAAATCGAGTAAAAAGAGAATAAATTTTTTTATAATGTTTACAAAATACACGTGATGGCAAAATAACACAGTTTAATAAAATAATGATGTATTTGAACTTTGAACTTGAACAGAAATCACCCTAGTCCTGAACTACACAGATTTTCTATTAAATGAAAAACATAGTCTAAAACTTTACAAAATGTATAACTTCTATCCATTTGGCAGATTACTTTTTGTGGAAAAAGCAAAAATGATACATTAACATGAATTAACTAAAAATATATTTATTTTAATATATTTATTTTAAGCAGGAAGCGTGTAAATATTACTTTATCTGAATAACAATGTACTTTTGTGCTTGCAAAATCTGTGGACGTCTAATGGCAAAAAGTGAAACGTGGATATTGGAATATACCTTATACTGTGGTATTAAAATATTTACAGGTATTTCCAAAGGAGGACAGTATTACACAATTATCACATGTCTAATTTATGTTCTGAGTCTCAATAATACAGGCCAAAATAGCTCTTTCATTCATGTTTATTTAACCCTCCTGTTTTTTTCTTCTCATTTGTCAGATACAGCAATGGTGTTCTTGGGTCAATTTGACCTGGTGCATGTTTAATTATACAAAAGATGATCTGAAACCATCTGAAAATCCTAACAAGCAGTGTAAATATCTGGTCCATTACTAATTATTCTATCAATATTTAGTGCAATTGTGTTCCTTACCTCTACAGGTAGTGGTTTAATTAGGATAATTCACTCATGTATTTTTTTTATGGAAACTTTTTTATGTTCACTCTTTTATTATTTTTGAAAGACCAACATATAAAACAATGGTTTTACATAACATTAAAACGTAACATTGCAATTTAGTTTTAGTTTTTGAAGGGGGTGGTTGATTGCAAATATGTGAGATGAACCATTTTCATATTATATATTGATTAAACTAATTAAGGCAAGCAGAAGAAGTTTCATAGTGAAAATTTACTTTTAACTATTTTTCATAGATCTTCAAACTTTAAAATGGGTCAATTTGACCTGTAACATAAGATTCAGTTAAGATTTATTTAAGATTTGGCTCTCTGAAAACAGGTGGGAAAAAACACAGGTTGTACCCTTGGTTGTAAATTTAGGCAAAGAAAACCAAGCAAGATGTGCTTTAAAACCCTATGGAGAACATTCACTCCACTGTGTGCAGGTTTGGAGCTTTATTTTTTAAAAGTGGTGATTTGAGCCTCGTTTAGCCGGCTAGTCTGTAAACAAACTGATGTTTGTATTAAGATATCATTTTTAGATGATGGAATCGTAGCCTTGTAAACACAGGAATTGCGTCATTTAGCAAATTTAAGCAATTTAAGTAACCATATAACCGTATAATGTCTTGACCATGGTATCACTGTATAAAAAAGGTTGACACCTCCAAACCCCTTATATGAGCGTTTTGCGTCAATGTTGACAAAAACGTTTATATTTAGGCCTGTCAGAATCTGATTTTTTTTTTTTTTGTGGACGATATATTGTCCCAGAAATTATTGCGATACACAATATTTTTGTAATTTTAAAACTATTAAATGCCACTGATATAATTATAACAAAATAGCATAAAAAAGCAAATATACACGTTTTAAAGACAACATAATTTTAATAAAATTATTTCTTCACCTACTTTAGTCCACTCTGTGTGTATGAAGTCACAGTTATAGAAGCATGAATGGCTAAAATACTATTCACTGTTATATGGGTAAACAAACTAGTGGTGGGCAATTTTCACGATTAAATTAAATTCATTTGAATACCATTTTCAAAATGGAGTAATCGCAATTTTACATACAGACATTTCATCTTTTTAATCTAAAATATCCAAAAATGCTCCTCATTTCTGAAGTGTTTCTCCGTCTTACCCAACCTGCACATATTTTCATTCCGCTCAGTCCACTTTCGACACAAACAGCCGGTGGGATAAAGCAGATATTTAGCTAAAAAATAAATCCTACCGCTTATAAGCTTATAAAAACAGCATCGTCACTCTAGAATCAAAAATCAGATTTTTTGTGAAAAACAAAAAATATATATATATTTTTTTATATATTTTTTTTATATTCACACTGAGGAGAAACCTCATCACTGCTCAGAGTGCGGGATGAGCTTTAAAGAGAGAGGCAAGCTCAGAAGACACCAGCTCGTTCACACTGGAGAGAAACCGTATTACTGCTCAGAATGTGGAAAGAGTTTTAGAGAGAGTAGGAACCTCCAAACACACCAACTTGTTCACACTGGTGAGAAACCATACCTGTGCTCAGAGTGTGGAATGAGTTTTAAAGAAAGGTGCAAGCTCAAAACTCACCAGTGCATTCACACTGGAGAGAAACCATATCAGTGTTCAGAATGTGGAAAGAGTTTTAATACAAAGGGTAACCTCCGAACTCACCAGCTCGTTCACACTGGAGAGAAACCGTATCACTGCCCAGAGTGTGGAAAGAGTTTTAATGCACTCAGTAACCTCCGAACTCACCAGCGCATTCACACTAGAGAGAAACAGTATCACTGTTTGCACAATCAAGTTAAAAGACACAAATGCACTAAGAGTGAGGATAAAACTTGAATTAAGGGACATAACACTGCAAACGTATGAACTTAAGCCTTGGATGCACTACAGGAAATGGAAGCAGATTATAAACATACTGGACATACTCCGTTACACGACTGCTTTTTAACGATTTTTATAGAATCTGAACTAAAATTCAGCACACAATATACAACAGGACACGATGCACTACACCACCAGACTCCTGACCACATGCGCCACCATGCACGCCACTTGCAGTATTTAGGAGTCTGAAGGAAAGTACTGTTGGAGAAGGTTTTATCTGGAAAAACAATTTGTTTCACTTACGTTTTGCATTTATTTATTTTTGTATTTGATGGATTATGCTTTGTTATTCTTCTGAAAATGTTAGATATGTGTAGATATTAAATAATAGAGGTGTGACGAGATCTTGTGGCACGGACGATATTTCTCGTTAGGCTTAAACCTGTCTCGCGGGGCAAAAAAACAGTTAAGTGTGGACTTTTTAAGAGGGATCTGGCAACCCAGTAGTGATAGTAGCGAGTGTGGTGTCTGAGCAGTGAGAGCAGCTCTCAGCAGAAGAGGAAAATTCAGGTATTTGTATAGAAGATGCTTCTGCTACTTTTAAGTTGTATGTCTGGCTGCATTTTGGCTCCAGTGGAAACAATAAACAGTAACAGAGTGACCAACAAGATACAAACCATATATAAATACTGTAAGTAAATCCTACACCTGACTGTTTCATAGGCAGCTGTACTAATCCCTTAGCTCTGTACTGTATTTAAAACATGTTCTGTCTCTGTTTCACTTCAAGCATAGTCTTAATATGACTGGTTATGGTTCTGCACAGTTAAATTACAAGAGATTTGGGGAGGAAAAAAACACAAACCATAGTCTTAATATGACTGGTTGTGGTTTGCACTTATTGTTTGCACCATATAAGACCTAGAAAAGTTTTTTTTTTATTTATTTTTTTTATTCTTATTTCTTTTTCTTATAGAATCAATGTGTGAGAGAAACCAGTCTGTTAAGTTTGTGTTATATGATTTTGTCAAATAAAACTCTAGTTTTCAAGCCATTTTTCATTTATGAAGTTTTCTTTAAAAAAAAAATTAAATCTTGTCTCGTTCTCGTGATATTAGTGTCTCGTCACACCCCTATTAAATAATAATTTAAATATTGCCCTAACAACAAACAAATAAAAGAATGTTAACCATTTAAAATTGTTATGTTTTAAGCTTCGTTGTTGTTGAATGAAGGTTGGTAGAACTTTAGCATTTTCAAGTTCACTTGGACATTTATCTCAGCGGTACTATTGTAATAATAGCTACTTGAGCACTTTGGGTTTTTTTTTATTATTATTTTAAGGTTTCTTTAATATTATTCTGCACTATATGTTAGTGCAACACATACGTTATAAAAACAAATACACTAGAATATTTCATTACTAAAGTAGGTTTTATTGTATTGGTAGAAACAGATACATTATTAATAATTAGGCTAATTAGGCTTTGCAACTGGCAGCTGTATGCTTTAAACAGGATTTCTGGTAATGCTTATCATGGCACCTGTTTACAGGTAAGATTTGAACATTCAATAAAAAGAACCAATCGAGTTTGCTGGTTGTGCCGAGAGTGGAGTTAGTTAGAGAGATAATTCACTACAACAGGTAAAGCATCCCCTTCTATCCAGATGTGAAGGTAGCTGTAACTGTATTTTCCACCACATAACAAGCAGATTTTTTTCTTGAATTAAGTCAAACACTACAAAATGTTCATGTTTTTTTTATTATCAGTGATGTAAAATATGTTTCTGAAGCAGTAACCTTTCAGTAGCTTTAGCTGGCATGTGCTTCAAATACTGCTGGTGCTGGTCATGGTTTGGCCAGTCAGACACAGATTATGTGTTCAGCTTAATAAATAATAAGCTTTCATTGCTTATTATATGACTTTTAAAACATCTTTTCATACCATTTTAGTGGTAGCTAGAACACTGCAATCACTGTTATGTTTTAGTTTAAAAATGAATGGAATTGATCTGATCCAGATAAGCCGCGGGCAATATTCTCTGGTAATAAAGAGTGTAGATTTGCTTAATAGTGCATGTTTTTTGCACTTCACGTGATTCACGTCGCCAAAGTATTAGCAATATTTTGCAATATTATCCTTAAATCAAGTAATTAAGTACTAACACTGTAAAACTGAAATCAATATAGATTTTGTATATATGTACACAGAATAAATATTGCCTTAGACATATTGGACAGTGGAATTAAAATATATTCAGTAAAATATTTTAAGTTTATTGAACTTAACTGAGTCAAAGCTACATGATTACCTGAATCAGTTAAGTTTGTTCCACTTTACACGACAATAGTTTAATTAACTCAACTGTTTTTTAAGTATTGTGGGCTTAAGGAAATTAGTTTATGAAAAAAAGGAGCCTATGTAGTATAACTAAAAGTTGGTTTAAATCACATTTTTTCATTGGCTTAACAAGCATTTCTATTTTTTTTAAGTTCTCTGAGTTTATTTTATTAGGTTGTTCTGGCCAGTAAGTTCACTCAACTTTATAATATTAGTTCTTCTGACTAAAACACTAAAAATCACTTTTTAGAGTGTGGATTCACTTATCTCTAAATTGGGAATTGTTTATACTTACTTTAATAGTGTCTCTTTCTTATGGTAAAACATCAAGATGGACTGTGTTTAGTATGTCCACATCCAGAGACAGTGCAGCATGTTCTCGTGGACTGTTTTAAATTTGATAACGAAAAACAAGAGCTCTTTTTAGAGTTTAAGAAACTGTTTTTTTAATATCTAAAAGATATTGAACTTATAACAGGCTTTTGATATTTTTGTCCCAGAATTAAGTCAAAATGTGTCAAAAACTTAAAAATAACCATTCTGTTAAATTCCTTGGCCCAAAATTGTATGGAAAAGTGTGCTCATTTGTCTGTATAGGGCTTTAACTGAAGGAGCTATGCCATTTTCTTCCTATTTTTTTCAAGTTCGGAATTGGAATAGATGTAGTAAAGGGTTAAAAATAAGCACCACAGGACATTTTTGTCCTGTTACCTGTCAGTATCTTAAAAGAGACACTTTAAAGATTAAGAAAAATCTCAAGATGTTTTTATTTAATGGACAGAATTTTAGTATAATGTGAAAACATACATGCAAACTTAGCATTTTCTGCTAATTTTTGATATTTTTCTCCTAGAATTAAGTCAAATGTGTCAAAAACTTAAAAATAACTATTCTATTAAATTCATTGGTCCAGAATTGTATGGAAAAGTGTGCTCATTTGTCTGTATGTGTTTTAACTGAAGGAGCTAAGCCAATTTCTTCATATTTTTTCAGGTTCGGAATTGGAATAGATGTAGTAAAAGGTTAAAAATAAGCCCCACAGGACATTTTTTGTCTTGTTACTTGTCATAATCTTAAAGTAGACTCTTTAAAGATTAAGAAAAATCCAAAGATGTTTTTATATAATGCACAGAATTGTATTATAATGTAAAAACATACATGCAAATTAACATTTTCTGCTATTTTTTTTTATATTTTGGAGATATGGCATTTTCTTCATATTTTTTTCCGGTTCTGAATTAGCATAGATGCATTAAAGGGTTAAAAATAAATGTCATGGGGCATTGTTTAATCCTGTTACCTGTCATAATCTTAAAAATAGACACTTCAAAGATTAAGAAAAAACAGGTGGTGAAAAAAAACCACTATGTGCTCGTGGACCCCTGTTTCCATCTAGACTATTATTAAAGAGAATTTAGAATTTAGGAGAAATGATCCTGAAGGGGGCAGCAATGCAACACTTTGGCCATAAAACTCTACAGAAGAAGAAGATCCGCAGTGTTTTATAGAGAAACAGGATCTGATCTGCTGCAGGTAAAGAACTCTACTACACTTTTACTCACTGTTTACTCTCACTTTACTCCTCTCTCTCTCTCTGATGGAGGAGAAATGCGGTAGATTTAAACAGTAAGGTGTGAAATATTCCAAATATAAGATCTGAGGAGGATGGTGTTGTTAGCACTTAGCACTTACTTAGCATTTACTGATTGTGGTCAAAAACGTAGGCAGTGATTTTTCACTGAACTTCACGAGATAACATGAAACAAACAACACCAGTAGAGTTCCAGTACAAACCTCTCAACCCCCAGTAAACATGCACGCGGCTTAGGTAAGCAGGACAACAAGACATGAAGATAGAGCTAATTATATACAGGTATCAGGATACACTGTATTTACAAATAAATCAATCAATCAATTACTGCATCTAAAATAAATTAAACCATGTCTCATAGTTTGTTTTTTGATAATTGTTGATGATTATATTTTGAGATTATTTGTCAGTTTTCGAGATATTGTCTCATTGTTTTACAGTAATGTCTCGTTTGATTGAGATGGTGTCTCATTTCTTGGATATGTTGTCTTATTGTTTCTTTTGAGATAATTCGTCATTATTTTGAGATGTTGTCTCATTAATTTGAAAAGCTGTCTTGTTGCTTTGAGATGCTATCATTGTTCTGAGATGATGTCTCATTGTTTTAATATGCTGTCTCGTTTCTTTTGTGAAAATGTCTCATTGTTTGATTTGTGATGATGTCTCATTGTTTTTCAATTGTGTTTTGTGGTTTGTTCTAAGATGCTGTCTCATTCTTAGTTTTGAGATTATTTGTCATACTTTTTGAGATGCTTTCTCTTTGTTTTTCAATTATGACTCGTTCTTTGTTTTGAAATGCTCATTGTTGTGAGATGGTTTCTCATGCTAAGTTTTGAGATAATTTGTCATAGTTTTTGAGATGCTGTCTCTTAGTTTTGATATTAGATGGTTTCTTGGTGTTTCAAGATGCTGTTTCTTCATTTTGAGATGCTGTCTCATTGTTTCTTTTAAGATAATGTCTCATTGTTTTGAGATGCTATCTCATTGTTGTGTGACGCTGTATCATTATTTGATTTGAGATGTCCTCTAACTTTTGTCTGTCTCTTAAAGTCTCTTAAAAAGAGAACTAAAAAGGTAACTGCTGTATTGAGATACTTCTTGTCTTGCCAATACATAAACTTCAGCTGACATAATATATCATCTCTGGTTTAGGCAGGATAACAGGTCTCCACTTTTTGGAACCTTTGTTTAAATTAAGAAGCACTCGATATTATGATATTTTATGATATTTCATAAAGTTCCAGAAATTAGCAACCATATAAGTGTTGATTTATTTTAAGACTGTGTTGTTGGAATTTTTTTGGTGCATCACTTAATGTATTTTTCATTTCTTCTTTTACAGATTTGCAATAGTGCTCCTAGTGTTCACAAAGCAATGAAAAATGAATTGCGAACACCCAAACGAACGTCACCAAGAAGAACATATTGCAATGCTTTCATCAGAAGAGATGCAGTGCGAGAGTGTGGTTTCTGAAAGCTCCGGTTCCCAGCGAACACCCTCTTTACCTCTCAACAGTAATAATGTACCTGGTGGACAAAAGCAAAACCGTATGGGGAAAATGAAAATCCATCTCTGCCCAGATTGTGGAAAGACTTTCACGTCCCCGAGTCTTCTCCAGAGACACCAGCGTGTTCACACCGGAGAGAAACCGTATCAGTGCTCGGACTGCGAGATGTGTTTTAATCGAATGGGAACTCTTAAAAAACACCAGCTGCTTCACACTGGAGAGAAACCGTATCGGTGTTTAGACTGCGGGAAGAGTTTTCGACAGAGTGGTGCCCTCAAAACGCACCAACGCGTTCACACTGGAGAGAAACCGTATCAGTGCTTAGATTGTGGGAAGAGCTTTAGAAAGTGCGATACTTTATCAGCACACCAGCGAATTCATACCGGAGAGAAACCGTTTCAATGCCAAGAGTGCGAAATGAGTTTTAATCGGCATAGTACTCTCAAAAGACACCGGCTCATTCACACTGGAGAGAAACCGTTTTATTGTTCAGACTGCGGCAAACGCTTCAGAGAAAACGGCGCCCTAAAAACTCACCAGCTCATTCACTCTGGAGAGAAACCCTTTCAGTGTTTGGTATGCGGTAAGAGTTTTCGAGAAAGTGGTGCCCTGAAAACGCACCAACGCAGTCACACTGGAGAGAAACCGTATCAGTGCTTAGTGTGCGGAAAGAGTTTTACCGCACCGAGTCTTCTCCAGAGACATCTACGCGTTCACACTGGAGAGAAACCGTTTCAATGCCCAGATTGTGGCAAGAGTTTCAACCAACAGGGTCACCTCCAGCTCCACCAGCACGTTCACACTGGAGATAAACCGTATCACTGCTCAGAGTGTTGGAAGGGTTTCGTTCGGCAGAACGATCTCCAACTCCACCTCCGCGTTCACACCGGAGAAAGACCACATCACTGCTCCGAATGCGGGAAGAGTTTTATTCGACGGACTGACCTCCAACTCCACCAGCGCGTTCACACTGGAGAGAAACCGTATCACTGCTCCGAGTGTGGGAAGAGTTTTACTGCACCAAGTATTTTCCAGAGACACTTACGCATTCACACAGGAGATAAACCACATCACTGTTCAGAGTGTGGGAACAGCTTCCGACTGTCCAAACTGAAGACACACAAATGCGTAAAGAAAGAGGCAAAACCTTAAAATCATAAAGGATTCTGATTTCTATGATTATAAGCAAAAAAAGTCAGCCAAACTTAAAGGTCACACTCTAATATTTAACATACAATATAAAATAATAATATTTTCTAGTAAATAAATCAATGAATGAAGCTACACTTATATAGCACCTTTTTAGAGACCCAAGGATACTTTAAAATGTACACTATTTGCACACAACCATTTATACTCAGCCCTCATCCACACAACCGGTGAGAAGCGGCAGCCAATAGCGCACAGCGTACTCTCAACCGGAAACAACCACCGTCCACCTGGAGCACTGCATTCAGCACTTACCCAGCATTTAGCATTTACCCAGGACAGAGTGCCAATCAATACCTGGGCACACAGGCATACATACATACTTACATACATATCACACACTTTACACATACACGCAGATCAATTTGGAGTATTCAGACACGAGAAGAACATGGAAACTCCTCCACCCAGTTAGGGACTTGAACCCAACAGCCCAGTGCTAGTAGGCGAACGGGCGGCTAACCACTTAGCCACTGTGCCGCCATATTGTAATGCAATGCTGTGGTATTAAATGATTCTTAATGTTAAAGTGTCTGCAGTAACATCTGCTTTTGTACCAATACTAAGGGCTGTTAATGGGGGAGGGTTAACAAAGCAGGGGTCCAGAGTTTTGGTTTTGGTGGGGGGCAGGGATAGCAGATAAGAGGCATGGGGGGGTAGCGGGGGGGAGGGGGTTTGGAGAGTCATGTCTGTCATCTGCTGGTGTTGATCCACTGTGTTTTATTATCAAGTCTAAAGTCAGTGCAGTTTTGTTTTTCCTCAAAATCTTACAGCACTTCATATCTTACAGCTTCCCTCTGCTGAAAACAACTTTTATGTAGATGCAGATTTCATTTTCCAGCAGGACTTTGCAAACTGCCCACACTGCGTACCAAAAGTACCAGTTGGTCTTATATAATATTCTAATTTTCTGATATAATGATTTTTAGGTTTTAATTGGCTGTAAGCTTCATAATCATCAACAATAAAATAAACTCGTAAAATAGATCACTTTGTGTTTAATACAACTACGTGATTTATGAGTTTCACATTTGGAAATGAATTGCAGAAATAATGCAACTTTTCAATGATATTCAGATGATATTGATTTTCTTGAGATGCACTAGTATACTGTATATGTGCATAAATATGCATATATAACATTTGTAAATGTAAAAATGTAAGTAATATTTTTTATGTGTGGTGTGTTACAAAAGATCAGTACTTGGGCAAATGGGCTTGATTAAAATGGACATCTCACATTGGCCTATATTTCGTTGCAGTGTTACCACTAAAAACTGTTAATTCTATCATCAAAATGCACATGGTTCCATATACCCTTGGTTTTTATATTATTTATTTTTTTCATATTAAATTAACTGACATCAAATACAACAAACAGCACATTATGTAGTAATTAATCTAGACAGTGCTAAGACATAAACAATAAAAAAGTACTGTAAACTTTTCAATTTGCCAATGTGTAAGTGTGGTCATTAAATTTTATTGCAGGGAATCAAAAGTGAAGAATTTAGACCGTCTTGAGAAGAGGCATGATTTTGTTTTGCTGCAGAAACCTTTAAATGCTCTCCAAACTGATCTATTATACCAACTCTAACAATTATTAATGTTTGTGCCTTGACCTACTGACTTTATATTTATAAAAGTTCTTTTTTTATGCATTTTATACTTGTAATTTTAGTTGTGCTGAACTTTGTTCATGTTTGACAGCTTTATTGCAAAACGTTTGTAAATTGTGCTTATAAACCTACAGTAATTTTCAATGGGGATTTAATCATTTTGATTGAAACCGTTCTACACAATAGATCAGAAATTAAGTGTCTTATTATCAGACAAAATTGCAAAAAATCAATTAGTAAAAGTAATAAAGCAAATCTTTAATCTAACACAAATTCTCAACATTGTAAAAAAATTATATTATTCTAAGTTAAAATACTATTATTTTGTTTATTGTTTATTTAATTACGTTTTTGACTATGTTAAATGCACACTTTTATTTTATTTTTTCTTTGATAAACGATAACATATTTATTAGATTATCCTCCACAGTTTTTGCAATTTTTAATGCATATGATGGAGAATTTGAATACTATGAATTTCCTCAAAAAAAACTACTTGGTTACAGTATCGCAATATACTGAATCATAACTGCTGTATTGTAATACATATGGTATCTTGCCAATATGCAACTATAGAAATATATATTCGTAAACAATTTCCCTGATGTAACATTAATATAAAGGAAAAGCATGATCTTATGTTAAAACACTAATATATATTTATTCTTTGTGAAGACAAAACATTACATCAAATTGAAAAAAGTAATCAGTGCTTGAAACTCAACACAGAATCTTATATAATCTTAATTAAAATCATAATATAATCTGAATCATAATATAATATTCCATTGGGTACTGTGCTGTATATCATTTTTGAGCAAAATAGGTTTCCATGATATAATATAATAGAAAAAAAAACATAATCTTATGTTCTTATTATCTTATTGATACAATAGTAAGATAAGATAAGATAATCCTTTATTAATCCCACAATGGGGAAATTTACAATGTTATAGCAGTGCAAAGGAAAGGACAGAGAAACAGGTCAGGAAAAAATATATGTACAAAAAACTATTACAGGAAATATATAAAAGATACTACAATATAATTATATATTTTTTAGAAATATTATATATTTTTCTTTGTGACAAAATTATAAAATATTACATCAACAACATTGGTTTCTGTGCTGTGTTTCATTTTTGGGCGTGTTAATTATTGGGATTTAACTCCACAATTCATTAAGTAAAAGCTGCTTGTTAGTCCACACTTTCATTTTTTTTTCAATCAAGAATGAGCTGTAAATCTGTTTAAAGAAAGTTTTATCAAACCCTCCAAATTTGTCTCAGATGTTCTTGTTGGTGTTTTCAGCTGGAAGGTTTTCTTTCTTTGGGTTTAAAGTAGTAAAACCAGTTAGGTGGTGAAAAGTCAATGTGAAGAAGTGAAAACATCAATGCTTTCAAAACCAGGATTAAAGAAAATCAGATAAAGCCAGTATTATTACTGCGACAGACACTCCCACTCCCTTTAGAAGAACCTGTGATGTAATGAGACTGAAATGAGCCCTAACCTGTTTTTCTTCAGTTGTAAAGAAAACACATTTCCGCTGTTCTGAGGTTCAGTCTGGACTAAAGCAGAGAGACCTCAGTACTGGAAGAGTAATCCTGTAACTCTGCTGTAGATGAACGTGAATGAAGACTGATTTGGATGTTATTGGTGAAGATTTCTAGACGAAACCTCAGAAAAGGTAGCAGTGTTCTCATTTCTCTCAGATTCTCTTAATTTCTCTTAGATTTAAGTGCATTTCTTGATATTCTCTCTATGTTAGAGATTTGATAATCTTTAGTGTAAAGCAATAAACAGGATGTTTGTTTGGATGAATGAACAGATACATGTATTAAGTTGAATGATAAAAAAATACACAGTACAGTATGAGGAGTGTACAGTACAGTATTAGCATAAGGTAGGTAGGTAGGTCGGTCGACGGACATTTAGGCATCCAGCAGCAACAACACAATACAATAAGAAACATATTCAAACATAAATTAAAACAGAAGAATAGAAAATATATAAGGCTATAAAAAAACCTAACTATACAAGGTAAGGATCTATCTGTAAACGGAGCAGTGCAGTAGATGTTGCTAATGGTCATAAATAATTAAATAATTAACAGAGTAAAGTGCAATGACATCGATTACGAAAGTGACTGATATGACATAAAATTGACTTATAGACAGATTACCTTGAATATACAAAGAGACACGTGTTGCAGCAAAATGTAGGAAATAAAGAGATACAATAGAATACAACAATTACAGTTTAAAGTGTGGTTGAACAGTTGGCATGTATGTAGTGATATGATTCAGCACAGTTCAGAATGAATGCTGTAAAATCTCACATTTTAAACATTATTACACAGAAAACAGTTAATTTAATGTAAATTAACCACATCCCCTTTGTTATGTGTGTTCTCTGTTCCTTGTTTCCATACCCAGTGCATGTTATTCCCACCCTGTGGAAAGTTAGGCCTTTCCCACAGAGATCTGTGCATGCAAGATGGCAGAACACAAATGTTAAATGTTAAGGAAAAAACATGATTTTAATAGTAGGGCTCAGCATGGTGGAAGCCACAATGCTACAAGGGATAGCAGCTCGTTGGTTAATCTTTTTACCTGTATCCACTTGCTGAAGAATGTTTTTAAAGCTATTCTGCGACGCATGTTTCAACAGTTTTAAAACATCATGTTAACAACTTCCAGTCCAACAGTGTAGCTACTAAAAGCTTGATCACCCAAATTTGTATGTACAGTGGAAATCCTAAAAAGTATATATATTTTGAGAGTGATTATTGCAGATAAAAATGCAATAGTATAGATTTGCAAGCTAATGTAATGCATACTAGTGAGTAAAGCCTATGTGTAGTCAAAAATCTTACGATTCTGTGATAGAAAATGTCTAATGGGTATTCTAGTTTCAAATTTACTAAAATATTTTGTTCTTGGGGTCAGTTTGACAATTGTTAACCCACTTTGTCATATGCAATTACTTTGACTAATTAACCTTCAAACATGAATTTTAGGAACCATATTTTCCTCCACAGCATGGGAAATATCAAAGTCCTAGTGATAGTTATATTTAACAATAATTATGAGGTACACCCTAATGCTAGGTTCTCATTACACAATTGTAGCCCAGTTTTTTTCGTCTGCATCAGTTATTTGATGATCGCTGACAGATGATCTGTTCGGAGGCAAATTGGGGATTATTACTGAACTACAGAACTTCTGAAAGACGATCGCCGACTGATCGCATGCTAGATATCTCATCCAGTCTACGACTGGGAGTCAGAAGCAGCAGTTACCCTGAGCCAATGGGATTCCATAGAAAGAAAGAGCCACAAGTCCAAGTCCACAAGTCTGATTGTGGAGTTACATCCAGAGCACTACATTTAAAAGGTTTATAACTGAGTTTAATACCTTAAAACATTTTGGTACTAGTTCTGTGTTGAGGAAATAAATATATATTTTAGTATAAAATTGATCAGACGTTTATAAACTTTGATTTTGCTCATGTGCTTCATATAAACGCATTAATTCTGGACTCACTTCAGGTGGGTATTCTCCTCTATAGAGATTTTCTGCATGGCATCGCTAGTTCTCATGTGTGTTTAGTTCTGGTGTGTTCTTGTGATAAACATGTTTCTGAAGAGCAATTTTCCACAGTGTAATCAGTCATGCAGTGTGAAAGTCTCAACAACTGAAGGACTCACGATTACAGCACGACCAATCATGTAGTGTGACGAGACTGACGACTTGAGAAGTCGGAACAATCACACAATCACAATATAATCTTTTAAATTATACTGCCAATGTCTTAATTAATTTCAGTTAACCATAGATAAAAAACTGCTGTATTTATTGGCTGTTGCACTAAATATGTTTCTGGATGAAATGTTATGTGTGATGATCCTGCAGGATCATGGAGGAACATCCTGTATTCAGCAGTGGGAGAGAAGAACACAGCTGTTTATCAGTGATGAGTGACCAGTCCTTACCTGAGTCTCCTGGTTTCAGCACTGAAGGAGAGGAACCCAGTTTTCCATCTGAAGACAACGATCAGATCATTGTGGATCATCCAGGTTTCTGCAGTGAAGTTGTGGAACCCAGCTGTGTGTCTGAGAAGAGTGATCAGGTCATGAAGATCTTTTCAGGTTTCAGCTGTGGAGCTAAACCAACCGATAATGGGTGAGTTTAACGGGTGAAGAAAGCATCACATACTATTCAGGAGAATTCTCCATGTCTACATTTCCAGGCTATAGCCAAACTGCTACAGCTAATAGCTATAGCTAATCTGTCTACAGTAAGGTACAGGGGTAGTGGGGTAATGAGTTTTTTTTTGGAACACAAGTTTCTTTAGTAACACATGGTTAGGAAAATATAAGAGGAAATTGATGTCCCTTTCTCGAATATACAGTGTAATTGGGCTACAGTCTACAGGTGCACATATATTAAATGCACCCATGTTGTAGAGTAAATTACCCTAAACACTATATAATAAAGTATCTATCTATCTATCTATCTATCTATAATTATGGTAACTTTATATAATGCGTGTCTATAGTACTATAGTTACACATGCAGATCTAAACAAGTAACCATTAACCTGTTTGCACCATGCCTAATTATGGAAGCCCATTCCCGCCACCTAAAAAATATCCATTATTAAATAAACTGCTATCTCATTATTTTGAGATACAAATTAATTATTTTGAGATACTGTCTCATTATTTTGAGACAATATCTCATTATTTTGAGACAATATCTCATTATACGAGAGACTAGAGTCATTATGTATGTAAGGCTTCACTGGAGAAAGAAAGATTTTTTTATTTTTCAAAAAGAAAACACACTTGCTTTCTCAAAATAAAGACTTACTATATCAAAATTACGAGATTGTCTCAAAATAATGACTTACTATCTCTTTTTTTATCTCTTTTTATGTGATGTCTGAGCTAGAGGATTGAGCAATATTGAGCTGTAAAGAAGTGGAATTGTGTTCTCTGTAATCATGGAGCTCCATCCAATACGTTTGGATGGGATGACTTGGTGATGAGTTGGGGAATAAGGATGAGGTTGGGTTCCAGAATTCAACATTTAACTGCGAAGAATCAGAAGAAACAATAAATAAGCGCTATTAAGTAAAGTGCTATAAAGATGCTTTACTAATGGTTGTGTTACTGTGTTTGATCCCATCAGGCAGTGCTCCACGAAGATAGATAAACCGATAAACACTGAGGTGGACGGAACTGAAGACCATTTGCCAGAATCCTACCAACCAGAAGATGATGTTCTGTACAGAATATTAGACAGACACAAAACCAGCTTGAAGGAAAAGTGTGAGGGCTTTTTTGAACGATTAAAAACACAAAACGATAAAACCCTTCTAAATGTGACTTCTACACAACTCTACATCATAGAAGGCAGGAATGGAGCGGTACATGAAGAGCTTGAAGTTTTACAGATGGGGAATGCTTTCAGAAAACATGAACAAGACACTCAAATGAACTGTTCAGATATCTTTAAACATGAGCAAGGTCTTAAAGCCGAAATGATCGAGGACGTCAAAGATCAGAGAAAGAGAAGATTGAGGCTGAAAGAGAATATGAAAGCTGTATTTAAACTGAAAGAAAGGCACAAAGAAAGAAAAGAAGGTAAAGGACCATCACTGCCAAAGCTCAAAACTGCACTGACGAAAGGCATCGCTGGAATTGGAAAAACTGTCTCTGTGCAGAAGTTCGTTCTGGACTGGGCTGAAGGAAAAGCCAATCATGATGTAGATTTCATGTTTGTTCTCTCTTTCCGGGAGCTGAACCTGATTAAAGATAATCAGTACAGTCTTCACAAACTTCTCTGTGCCTTCCACCCTGAACTCAAAGATCTGGACCCGAAGATCTACGTTGTTTTCAAATCCGTGTTCATACTTGATGGTCTGGATGAAAGCAGAATTCCACTGAACTTTTCACAATGTGAGAAAGTTTCTGACATAACCACAACATCATCATTGGGTGTGTTGATTACAAGCCTCATTAAAGGAGAGTTGCTTCCTTCTGCTCTACTCTGGATTACATCCCGACCATCAGCAGCCAATCAGATCCCTCCTCAGTACATCAATCGCTTGACAGAAATTCAGGGATTCAGTGACCTACAGAAGGAGGAGTACTTCAGGAAGAGAATCAGTGACCAAGACCAAGTCCAGAAAATCATCTTCCACATTAAGACGGCGAGGAACCTCAAAATCATGTGCCACATTCCCGTCTTCTGCTGGATCTCATCCACTGTGCTCCAGAGAATCATGGAACAAGACAGTGATACAGAAATCCCTAAAACTCTGACTGAAATGTACTCCCACTTCCTGCTTACTCAGATCAACAGGAAGAAGGAGACAATTGAGGACAAAGATGAGGAAGATCCAGAGAAACCGGAACTGGAAAGCAACAGAACCATGCTTCTGAAACTGGCTGAACTGGCTTTCAAACAACTGATGAAGGGAAACGTGATTTTTTATGAAGAGGACCTAAGAGAGAGCAGCATTGACCTTACTGAGGCCTCAGTGTATTCTGGCATGTTCTGGGAGATATTTAGAGAGGAGTGTGGTATTCACCAGAGCAAGGTCTACAGCTTCATTCATCTGAGCTTTCAGGAGTTTCTGGCTGCAGTTTATGTGTTTCACTGCTATGAGAACAAGAACATCGATGTTCTGCAGCCTTTCCTTGATGCTAATTGCCATATATACGAGGTACCCGACAGTGAGGGTTATGAAAATTATCAGCAAAGAGATCATTTAGGGATCGTCTCATTGGATGGGCTACTGAAGAGAGCAGTGGATAAAGCTGTAGCGAGTCCAAATGGACATCTGGATCTTTTCCTCCGTTTCCTGCTGGGAATCTCACTGGAGTCAAATCAGATTCTTCTAAAGGATCTCCTGACCCTCATACACAGCAGCTCAGAAGAAACCACAGAGTACATCAAGAAACTCATCAAAGGAGATGCTAATCATTCTCTCTCCACTGAGAAATCCATCTGTCTTTTTCTCTGTCTGTCTGAAATGAAGGACGAGTCTCTCGCCAGAAAGATTCAGGAGTGTATAAGATCAGAGGGACACTCAGAAGAAAAGCTCTCCGCTGGACAGTGTTCTGCACTAGCCTTTGAGATCCTGATCTCAGATGAGGTTCTGGATGAGCTAGATCTGAAGAAGTACAACACATCAGTGGAGAATTACAGGAGACTGATCCCAGCTGTGACCGTCTGCAGAAAAGCCCTGTGAGTGTTGTACCTATATTATATACACATGTGCATCTCAAATCTCAAATTTGAAAAGTTACTTTATTTCAGTAATTCAGTACAAAATGTAAAATTTATATATTATATAGATGTATTACACACAGGGCGATCTATTTTAAGCGTTTATTTCTTTTATCATTGATGATTATGACTTACAGACACTGAAAAGTCAAGAGTCAGTATCTCAGAAAATTATAATATTATTAGAACTAGAATATTATTAAGACTAATTGGTACTTTTGGCAGTGTGCCAATTCCTGCTGTAAAATGAAATCTGACTCTCCATAAAATTTGTCAGCAGTTTTTCCGGTAAAACACTGCACTGACTTTGGATTTGATATAAGCAATGGATTTTGGTTTAGTTTTATTCATGGTTCAATTAGATTAGTTTGAGGAATAAAGTAATAACACTTGGTTGTAAATAAAAAACAACCACACAGAGACTCTTAAGAAGAAGGGTTCTCCGTCCAGTTGATGCAATATCTGCCATTGCTTGCATGTTAAACTGTACTGAAATATAAACAAGACGTGAAGAAAATTAGTTGTTATCATGAAATTTAGGTGCATTCAGGTAATTTAAAATGCGAAGCAAACCAACTATAGCTGTCAAAACACACTACTGGGCTGCAAAAAGCTTAATTCTGGTTCAGGGGCTTTATGATTTAAAACACAATGATGAGCATGGTTATTTCTGCTTTGTAAGATGTTAATTAGTGATTTGATGTGGTAAACCACATGATTGTGAATAACATAATTATGTACATAATACACGATTTTCTGTGTTGCAGACTAGGTAGCTGTGGTCTCACTGAAGACTCCTTGAAAGTTCTCTGCTCTGCCCTACAAAATGCAAACTCCTCCCTGAAAGAGCTGGACCTCAGTAACAGTGATCTACAGGATTCAGGAGTGGAGCTGATCTCCACTGAACTAAAGAATTCACACTGTAAACTGGAGACTCTCAGGTAAACAATTCAAATCAAGTTAATCAATTTGTTTGGTTTTATTACTTTTATATACTCTTATTCATAAATGTGAAAAGTAGGGTGCTGAGGTGCTGGTGGCATCAGTATGACTTTAAAATACCTGTAATTTATAAAAGAAAACAAATAAGTATAAGCTTTGCCTCAGCTGTATTCTTGTGGCTATGCTTTTATTCCATCCAGATAATACTAAATAAGTACATGTGTATTAGTATGTTTGAATATATAATATTTGTAATGACTTGTTTTGCAGACTTGCTCATTGTAAACTTGGGGGGAAAGCTTGTGAAAATCTGGGATCAGCTCTTCAGTCAGTAAACTCTCCACTGAAAGATCTGGATCTCAGTAATAATGACCTGCAGGATTCAGGAGTGGAGCTGCTCTCTGCTGGACTGAAGAGTTCACACTGTAAACTGCAGACACTCAGGTGAGGTTTAATGAAATTTTGTTGCTACTTAAACAAAAACATTAAGAACAAACTATACTAAACTATACTAACAATTTAGTATATTTGTCCAGTTTTAGAAAAACTTTCTGATATTTTGCTCTAATTTTGCCAATAATAGAGAAATTATGTCTAAAAACATCATTTTAGATTGCCTTCAAATGTATTCCATTTAAGTATGCTGTCTACTGTAATTCTCCTGAAGACTAGCTCTCTGTAATCTTGGTGGGAAAGCTTGTAAACATCTGGGATCAGCTCTTCAATCAGTAACATCATCTCTGAAGATGCTGGACCTCAGCAACAATGACCTGAAGGACCCAGGAGTGGAGCTGCTCTCTACTGGACTGAAGAGTTCACACTGTAAACTAGAGACACTCAGGTTAGGTGATTGTGATATCTATTATTTATGATGTTCTAAATTGATAGTGGCAGTGTCGCACCAGCAGAGAAGGACTTTAAGTATTTTTAAATATCTGATGTGATTTCTTTCCTCTGCAGATTGTGTTTCTGTAATCTTGGGGACAAAGCTTGCGAAATTCTGGCATTAACTATACAGTCAGTAAACTGTACCTTGAAAGATTTGGACCTCAGTAACAATGACCTGCAGGATTCAGGAGTGGAGCTGATCTCTGCTGGACTAAGGAGTTCACTTTTTACACTGGAGATACTCAGGTGAACCTCCTTTCAAGCTATTTAAGTTCTGATAATTAGTGATATTCAAAGAAAACAGTCATATATTAATATTTGACAAATTTAAAATTTGAGTGATACAATTGCCAATCAAGTGAATTCTGTAAAGTTGCACCTCAGCCAGTGTTTATTAACAAATCACAGTTGTTGCTTTATTTTACAATCAAGATTGTGAAAGAATGAATGATAACAAACAGGATGCAAGTTCTCATTTGTTGCTACAAGCAATTATACAGTTTAACTTGCCATCAATCTAACCTTTGTGATAGTTAATTTGGAATATTATATTATTAAATAAACATTTATGCAGTTAAGTGGAATCTACATTGAAAGGAAATGTAACAAAATATTAAAGGCCAGTAGGCTTTGTGAGCAGGTAGATATAATATTATTGGCAGACAGGACTTTGTTTTGAAATGTCCGTGTTTATAATGTTAATTAATAAACGATCCCAAAGATGTCGTCCAAATTTTATTCCAATTTACCTATTTTACACTGCTGTGTTAAGCTACAATCTTCTTCCACTGTCAATATTGCAACCATTCAGTAAAAAGACAATTGACAAAAGCCTCCTATCCCTTCCCTTTCTTTCTGCAGATTGTCTGGTTGTATGGCCACATATGAAGGATGTTCTTCTCTGGCTTCAGCTCTGAAATCAAACTCTTCCTACCTGAGAGAACTGGACCTGACCTACAATCACCCAGGAGAGTCTGGAGTGAAGCTTCTGTCTGAGCTACTGGAGGATCCTCAATGTAAACTGGAGAAACTACAGTGAGTTTCTGAGTTAATCTGAAAGTAATCACTAGCATCGGCATTCCAAAGCCTAGGCTGCAGTTGAGGTAGTTGAGGTTTTTGGTAGGACTGCTCTATAAACTCTTTAGATTCATTTTGTTTACACGTATTGAACGGTTTAATGAAACTTCAAGGCCATGTCAGCAGAAAAGTCACAGCTCTTGCATTTACCACCAAACCACTGCTAAATACAGCCAACTTTTTGTACTATTTTCACAGTGATATTTTCAGAAATAATTGTGGATAGCCAAGGCCAGCATAATATATCAGTTTTGTCCTTTAAATTGCTGAGAACTGCCTCCAAGGCTTTGTGATGGTGCTACAGTGTAATTAGTTCAGAGATCTCTGTTGTGGTTGGTACTAATCCTTGTGCCAGTAGACTCGATCTATCTATCTATCTATCTATCTAAACTACAATGCAGAATTTATGACTTTAACTTTGTATTTTCAAAAATATAGAAAGACAGCTAAATTGACCAACATCTATGTTTCTTTTTTAGTGTGGAGCACAGTGGAAGGATGAGAATAATACATGGATTGAAGAAATGTAAGATATACACTCATGAAGATACACATTTTCCGTTAAATGCGTCAATGTTAGGGTTCATACACACTTTAACCGAAATATTTCCATGACTTTTTTATGACTTTTCCATCTCTTCAAGGCAAATTTCCAGGACCATACGATTTTTAAACATCAGTGCAGACATGCACAATAAAAACCAAAAATCAACTAAAAGTATAATCAAAATTGTGTGTGAGATCCTAAGAGCTTGATTGTGTAGGGCTAAATTACTGAATTAACTCTGAGCTGACGTATTTGTTACCTCAAAATAAAATATCGATGGAAACACTAAGATTGTAGAGCACATGTCCAAAGACTTTTCCAAAACTTTCTGGGTATTTAAAATTTTCCCAAACTTATCCAGGCCTGGAAATTGCTATTTTCAAATTCCATACCTTTTCCAGTTTTTTATGACCGTATAAATGTACTGAGTGTTCTCCTCTAAACGTTGTGTGTATGTTTGTGCGAACAGATTCCTGTAGACTCACTCTTGACCCGAACACAGCACACCCTCGCCTCTCTCTGTCTGAGGAGAATCGTAAAGTGCATCGTGTGGAAGAGCAGATCTGGTATCTGGATAATTCTGAGAGGTTTAAACACTGGGAGCAGGTTCTGAGTGTGGAGAGCCTGACTGGACGCTGTTACTGGGAGGTGGAGTGGAGCGAGGGTGGAGTGTACGTAGCCGTGTCCTACAGAGGGATTAGCAGGGATGGAGACAGTGGGATCAGTGGGTTTGGACTCAATAATCAGTCCTGGAGTCTTTACTGCTCTGATAAGAAGTTCACCTTCAGACACAGCGGAAAGGAAAGCGTTGCACTGCCGTTACGGTCTCGCTCTCGCTGCCGTAGAGTAGGAGTGTATCTGGACTGGCCTGCTGGAACTCTGTCCTTCTACAGCATCTCACCCAACACACACACCCTGACCCACCTACACACACTCTACACCACCTTCAGCGAGCCTCTCCATGCTGGATTTAGAGTCGATTATGGATCTTCAGTCTGGATCTGTGACATTGAATAGACCAACGTTAAAAATAAGAGAGCACTTAAAAATGATGAGTTTCTTCTGCAATATAATCAAGAGAAAGATGGATGATCACAAGCCATTAAACCAAACTGAACTGCTTGAATTTTTGCGCCAGGAGTAAAGCAGCATAAAGTTATCCAAAAGCAGTGTGTAAGACTGGTGGAGGAGAACATGATGCCAAGATGCATAAAGAAAAACTGTGATTAAAAACCAGGATTATTCCACCAAATATTGATTTCTAACTCCTAAAACATAATTAATATAAATAATGAATATTGGATGCAAGAAATAAAAGTATGTGAAGTTTAAATGGATTGCGAAAAGCATTTAGTTTTTTTTTTTACAATTTACAATGAAATTAATTTAGGATCAGACCCAGACTGGACTCCACCTATTGAGTGCCCTACGGAAATGCCTCTGTGCAGAGTTTTTGGGCTAGGCTTATAACTGATCAGTTAAAAGTTTAGGCCCTGGTGCATGTTTGAATGCAATTACATCTGAAAATGTGTTTTAAACTGGACTCCACAATCCATTTACAGCCTCAGGGAATCCTTAAAAAGGTCCTTCAAGATCCTGAGAAAACTATTCCAGGTAACTTAACCTCATGAAGACACTGAGATTAAAATACCAACAGTCTGTAGATCTGAACTCAAGAATAATTTGATACTTCCTTAGAATAATCTAAAATATAAAACATATTCTGGTTTATTATTACAAATAATTATACATGTGTTCCTGTATAGCTTTAATATAGACTTTAATATTAAATTTACAATGTAAATTGTTTTGGAGCCATGTGTATAATAAACAATAATGCTAATGATAAGTATTAATATTGTTGTTATTATTAAAGTGGTGGTAATAATTAAACAGCTTCCTTACTAAAATATCACTTCCAACTAATAACCGTATTTCAACCTTTTTGGAAGAATCCAGCTGTTTCTTTCTTTCTTCTTTGTCTTTTTTATATATTTTTTATATTTACCATGAAAGACAAAAACAGATGTTTTCAAAACCCACAGTGGTAGTAACAGGGCACTGAATTGGGCACTCCAGATGTTCACAACTCAAATAAAACAAGTCTGCAGGATTGGAAACCTATTATTATATTTCATCCACATTCCCAGCATTTTATAAACAGGTCAGCAAACAAAATCCCAGCAGTAACAGATTTGGTCAAACATGTAGAGCTTCAGACACAAATCATCGTCCCGATCTCACCACCTTCATTGGTCCAGGAACTGCACAATTCTAAGCCCGTAAAAACCATAGAGAACATTCAGAAAACACACGGTAAGGAATGATGGTAGATGGAGACATTTCAAGCGAATTCAAGCACAAACAAAACGAAACAAAATAAAAAATACATGGATAAGACATGTAGACAGGGATAGTTTAGTAACTATAAATATAAAAGAGCTTCTAAACAGGAGAACAGAAAGTGATCTGGACAGTGGTTTATGTCAGTTTCAGAATCACAACAGTGAAACATTTTTGAAAAAAAAAAAGGCGGCGTGTTCAGAACAGACTAAAGCCCTATCTGACGGGATCATTTTCGCTTTTATGTTTTTTTTTTTTTTTTTATCCTCTGTGATTTTATTTCCGTCCAGAACGATCAAAAAACTCAGAGATGTGCGTCCGGACGGGACTAAAATTACCGGAGGAGCATGGAGTTCAGAGAAAAACAGTAGATAATTCAGCCTGTAATTTATTTTATCTCGGAGGACGTCTGAGAAAAACACCTACATGGAAATGGAGGAGCTACTGAACGCCGTGATGTCAGGTGACCGAGAAAAAAAGCCTAAAAAATAACTGATCCTCCTGTTTTTTCAATTGCAGTCCAAATGCAGGAGTTTAAGTGTAAAACTAATCCCGTTCAGACAGGGCTTAAGGCTACATTCACATTACAACTTAAAAGTGGAGCAAATGGCAAATAATGGAAATGATGACTAGTCGAATATGTTTTTAAATAACTACACAGGTTGTGAAAATATGGGGTTTCATGTTATTTTTGCGATAATGATATAATAATGATAAGTGATATAACAAAACATTAAATAAAAATAATATATATTTCATTTTAAGAATACACTACTGCAACAAAATGAAAACGTCAAATGTTACTATTGCATACAGTATGATATGATGCATTCCTATCAGAGATATAAAAAATTACAAGAATTTTATCAGATTTGTAACAGAAGTCAATGAATTAGAATGTCATGATAATAATAATAATGCAATCCAAATATCTCCATATATCCAGGATTAAAGTAAAATAAATGATACTGGACAGAGATAATCTGTCTCTAGTAGATATATAATGGGAAATAATGAGAACAGTGCGAATTTTTCTTTTGATAAAAACAGTAAAAAAAGTAGAACCCTGATGTGATAATTAGGGGTGGGTGATATGGAACAATAGATCAGGGTATAATATAGTTCACCATATTCAAATATGTTGGCGATAGACCCCTAGTGGAATCCATAGTTTCATGACTCAAATATGAGAGTGAACTAGGGAGCATAAATTGGCTTGTAAATGTGAACGTAGCCTAAAAGCTCTGATCTCGGCTAAGAAACCAATGAAAACAAGCTTACAATATAAGCAGTGTAAACCAATAATCAAAAAAACAAAATAACCAACAGTTATAGTTACCTAAACGGGTCAAAACTCAATAAATCATTTGTTTAAAAAAAAAGGTTTTAATTGGACATCATTTTGACAAGACAACTTTTACGCGAAGAAATCAATCAATCAATCAATCAATTAAGCAATTAAGCAAAAGCAGAACCTCAGTTAACATGTGCGCGTCTCGGCTAACAGTAATTCAGTCCCGTATCCAGGACGTATTAGGAATTTTGATTGAGTATCTGACCCACAAGCCCCACTCTGCTGGTCCCTGGAGATGCTGGATGAGGCAGAGTGTCGAGTCTTTGGATCTTTTAGTGCAGTTCTCTTTTAAAGCCCCTCCCCCTCCCCCACATGGTCACTCCCCTCACCTATTCACTCGTTTATTCAATCGTTCATTCAATCAATCCAATCACTCGCTTTACTAATAACCATCATCTTCAGCTCTTAAATAACCTGAGTCTCTGAAAAATTCAAAAAGCCAAACGTTCTTCAGCCGGTTCTCTCTCTCTCTTCCCCGTTCCTCCCCCCCTCGGTTTATCTCTCCTTTATCCTCCGTCTTCCCTCACTCGTACTCGGCGATCAGCACCATCATCCCCACCCCGAACAGCAGAGCCATGATCTCCATCAGCGATTGGCCCACACTCGACCGCCCCGCCAGCAGCTCCGGGAGGACGGTTACCGTGGCGATGTAGACGAATCCGCCGGCGGTGAAGGGGAGGATCCACGCCGTGGCGGCCGCGCCCACTCCCTCAGCCAATAAGGAGCAGGCTGTACCCGCCAACGCACCAATAGCAGTGAGGAGCTGTAGACACATGGCCTGAACAGAAACAGAGAGCAGAAACTACTTCAAAAAAAAAAAAAAAAACAAAGTATGTGTATTTTTTTTTTTTTTTTTTTACAATAAACTAATTTAAACGCCTCATTCCATCATTTTTCATTAATTTTATAATGTCTAGTTGTGTCTCTCGTATAAATAAATGAAACCATGTGAGACGTTTTTTTTTTTTGTGAAAATAAGTGTTCCGGTGTTTCCTTTTAGCCCTGCTTTAGTTCATTGGATTACTGGTCTCTGAAGAAAGACAAGATTTCATGCTCTTGCTCATGAATATGCATACATGCAAATATATCGCCTCTGATTGGCAAACAGCACTGCAGCAGAAAATGCAAACAAAGCATGTATGCACAAATTTGAGATACAATAAACTATTTTAAACTAAATAACTATATGCCTTTTTAATTACAATAAACAAATTTAAACAAACTGTGTAAATATGTATGATTAACTAATTTAAACAAATCAAGTATGTGCATTTTTCTTGTAACTCTGAGTTACAATAAACGGTATCACTTTAAAATAAGAGTACCTTTATAAAGGGTTTATAAATGGTTTACAATTAGTTTATTAATGGTTACTAATTAGGTTGTAAATGCCTTAAAAATCATTAATAATCAGTTATAACACATACTGTACATAGAAAGGGCAACAATATAGATGGCTGTGGGTTCACTATTTGGCAAAAAACAGGTCATTGTTGCTCTTTCTACGTATGTGTTATAACTGATTATTAATGATTTTTAAGGCATTTACAACCTAATTAGTAACCATTAATAAACTAATTGTAAACCATTTATAAACCCTTCATAAAGGTACTCTTATTTTAAAGTGGTACGCAATAAACTACTTAAAAACTAAGTATGTGTATATCTGTATATGTGTATATTTAAAACAAGTATGTGCATATTTAAGTTTTAAGAAACTAATTCAAATAAACAAAATATGTGCATAATTGAGTTACAATAAACTAATTTAAACAAACTAAGTATGTGTATAATTAACTTACAATAAACTAAATTTAACAAAATAAGTAAGTGTAAATTTGAATTACAATAAACTAATTATAAAAAAAATAATTATGCGCATATTTAAGTTACAATAAACTATTTCAAACTAATGAAATATGTGCCTATTTGAGTTACTATGAACTACTTTAAAAACTAGGTATGTGCATATTAAATTAATATATGAAGAGTTTTTTTCAGGTAAATTTTGAGAATTTCTATTAGTCAATTCTTCAGGAAATGTTCACACGGTGTAAGGGACAGTTTGTGTGTTTAAATGATGTAGTAAATTAAGTGAACATTATGAAATATTTAAAAACTACTACAGACTATTTCATGTCTACTATTTAACTGCCCAGTGTTTATATTACTTTATTAGATAAAAAAATATTGAAAGACCCTTTATAAAAGAGCCTTATTTTAAAAGTGGTACCCATTTTTTATTAAACTATTTATTAGATTACGGCTAATAAAAACTGACCAGTAAAAACGCAGGTCATCACACTCACCTTCCTCTTGGTGCATCCTGATTGGACGAGAATGGCGAAGTCTCCGATCTCGTGAGGAACCTCGTGCAGCAGGATGGTGATGGTGGTTACCACGCCGACCGTCGGCCCGACCAGGAAGGAAGCTCCGATAGCCAGACCGTCCGTGAAGTTATGAGTGAAATCAGCCGCCAGGTTCAGGTAGCCAGACACCTTAATATCTGATCCAGAGAGAGAGAGAACCAATCAGAGACCAGATTACTGAGAGATTATACCTAATGTCGTGTTTTCCCACATGCAGGTAACATACTGTATTTTTTGCACTATAAGGTTCACTAAAATCCTTTAAATTTTCCCCGAAATCATCACAGCTTCTTATAATCCGGTGCTTCTTATGTATGAATTCTATCAGTCAGGTATTAAGGAGCAGTAAAGACACTCTGCTGAAGTACAGAGTTATACAGGAGATTCAGTGAAGTTTCTCCAGCACTAGCATTAGCATTAGATGCTAACCGTGCTAAAAATAAATAATAATAATAATAATAAATAATAATAAAAATAACACCCAAATAAACAGAGAAATCTGTGTAGATTTACATCCAGCGCTCTTTTGAAGAATTATAGTTTTGTTGACTTAGCTTAGCTTTATAGGTCTCGACACCCCTGTTCCTACTACTAGCTACTATTATCACACAAAATGCACTTTATAATCTGGTGTGCCTTATCGTGCAAAAAAGAAGAGAAGAAGAGAAAGAAAAGGCGGTGCTAAACTCATAATGTAGACAAGCTTTTTTTCTGAATTAATTTCATCGTTCAATTACAGTACAACTCAGAAGTACATGAAGAAATTTTAGTTGCAATTGTAAGGGACTGTTAATGAATTGTTTCATATACAGTAGGTTATATTAGTGACCTAATGATGTCTTGTCTGTTATGCATCTGAACAAAAAAGACGTGGAATTATAAGATTATACCTTTTATTTATAATAATTCCTTTGAATTCGAATTTTAATTTAAACCATTTTAAATTTTTCATACTAAAAAGTGATATATGATTAAATTTGATTAACTAATCACAGAGACTGACAGCAGTACTGAAGGAACAAACCTTCTCTTACATTAAAAACACAGCAAACTCTGGAAAGTAAAACAGCTGGTTTAACAATTTATGATAAAATTAGTCAATCTCCTACCAGAGTTCTCCTCCTTTGCTTTCTTCGATTTCTTCTCTTTTTTGTCTTTCTCTCCTTTTTTCACGTCTTCTTTTTTCTCCTCTCCATCACTGTCTTTCGCTTTAGTTGGAGCTGAAACGTAAAAATAATACAATGTTTAAAAATATAAAACAATGAGATTATCGTAATTATCATAATTGTATAAAATATTCAGTAAGTGATGCTTCCCCGGTTATTTAGCTCTAAATCTGATTTAATTCTGAAACGATAACCATCATTAACAGCAGTGTTACTGTACGACCTCATGAGTCCCTGCACTCTCATGCAGAATGACCTCATTAAATTACCATTTTCCCCAGGCAGAGTCTGCACTGGTGTCCCACAAGGCTCTGCGCTCGGTCCTCTTCGGTTCTCACTCTACTCTCACTCTCTTGGTGCTGCAATGGCTGAAGCACAAATCCTGGGTGAAGCTGTGGATGAGCAGCTACTGTCCTCCGCTTCCTTTATACAGATTTTGTCTTTTACAACTTCCGCATACAGCAGGAAAAATAAGGATTTAATTCTGCTGATTTTACGAGTTTCCATAACTACAAAGTAGTGCTGGGCGGTATACCGGTTCATACGGAACTAGAACCGGAATACGTTTACATTTACATTCTTTATCCGTTTTTCTGATAATAAAGTCTGATTTCTTCATATTTTGTGGGACAAAGTAAACCCTATACTAAGCAAAGCCTTAAATTAAAGTATTGTTTTTTTATATTATATGTACTAACAGTACAGTAACTCACAAATCTATATTAAAGCCCAGTCATGCAAAAAATAAAAAGTAAAAAAATTGTATATATTGTTGTATATATTTATTTGTGCAGATATAATGTCATCTGACTTAATTAAACAGACATTTATAATACATATATCTGCTCCTCCCTCCTGGTTTTGAATGGTTATTGTGACTCACTCAAACCTGGAGGGACTAAAGAAGAGTTAAAATAATGTTTTTTTTCTAATCCAGTTTATTTTATATTACTGTGGTTTACCAGTTGTTTTGGTAAAGTGTCTTATTTATTATTTAGCTGTTTTTTTTTTCAGCTAATAAAGTCTGATTTCTTCATATATTGTGTATATATTTTGTGGGACAAAGTAAACCCTATACTAACCAAAGCCTTAATTTAAAGCCTTTGTGTTTTATATTATATGTACTTCTAACAGTACAGTAAGTCACAAACCTTTATAAAAGCTCAGTTTTGCAAAAAAAAAAAAAAAACCTAATAAAAATACTGTGATATACTGTAAAACCGCCAGAATCTTGAAAAATACAGTGATATGCATTGATATGATTTTGGCCATACCGCCCAGCACTACAACAAAGAATGTTGAGTTCTGTCATTTTTTTATCGCAGATACACTTAAACTGGTGAGACAATCTAAAAACAATATCCAAAAAATAACTAGCAAATTAATTCGCACTTAACTGCATGAAATAAATATTTATTTTGCATTCATTACCTGTAATAATTACACCTGTTTGAACTCGTTACCTGTATAAAACACACCTGTCCTCACAATCAATCAATTAACCAATCACACTCCAACCTCTTCACCATGACCAAGACCAAAGATCTGAAACCTCTAAAAACACCAGGAACTAAACTGTAGACCTGCAGAACGCTGGGATGAGCTACAGGAAAACAGAAAGCAGCTCGGAGAAAAACAACAATTGTTGGCCAAATTATTAAAAAAAATGTTAATGGAGCACCATATGAGATTGCATCCCAACTGTGAAGCATAGGGGTGGAAACATACAAACATACAAACTTTGGGGGGACTTTCCTGCAAATAAGAGCATTGAAAATGGGTCGCGGCTGGGTCTTCCAGCATGACAATGACCCGAAACACACAGCCAGCCACATGTTACAAGGGTTGGACAATGAAACGGAAACATTATGGGTGACATACCAGAGTTCAAAACAGGACAAATTGTTGGTCCCTATATTACCATAGTTTAATGTGTATTTTCAATGTTTTGTGGCTGAATTCTTCAAAACAAGCATAAAAAAAAACTGCTAGTAGTTTGTCTCAGTAGCTAGCTAGCTAACTTTGCCGTTCCACCTTAAATGGTCTAACAGACAACAGCAGGGGCTGCAGCATTTAAGGCGGAACAGTAACAATTAATATAACTATTATACTTATATAACTCTTATTAACATGATTTAAAAATTCTTAATATCAATAATAGTCCTCTCATTTTCAAATTTAAATTTCTTGGTTATGGGTTATACTTTTGGTTCTCAAAACTTTTGACCCCATTTTGACTCCATCATTTATCCCCATAAAAATAAAAAAGAGAGATATAAAAAGGTGTGTGATGGACGATAAGAGGTTTTACCGTGAGAGTGTGAATGAGAGTGCCCTCCCTTCAGCAGACGAACAAACTTCTCAACCACCAGAAACGCAACAATGCCCCCCAGAACCCAAAGACCCACCGACATCATGTGACCATGAGCCGCTCCTGTAGAGACAGAAAAAATAAAGTTAATGCGAATAAATATTCAACTAATAAAAAGATACATTTATCCATTTTTTACCCATTTATCTTTCTAATTTTGCAAGTTAAATGCTCCATCAGCAGCCGGAGTGTGTGTGTGTGTGTGTGTCTCTCTCTCTCTCTGCTGATGGACCAACAATCATTTATACCAATACTGCACCTCCTAGCCAATGCCATACCATGAGAGTGACCATGTGACTCCTCGCTGGCATGTGAGTGGCCGTGGTCCTCGTTTCCATGGTGAGAGTGCGGTTCTGTAAAGAGAAAAAGACTTTTATTTTAATTTGATCTTATTTTATGATTACATTTGTTCAGATTCCTGCAGCATCTTTGTTTGTATTTACAGTGGCTTGCAAAAGTATTCATACCCCTTCAACCTTTTCACATTCTGTCACCTTTTAAAAACATACTTAAATGTGGTTTATTGAGATTTTGAGTGATGGATCAATACAAATTAGCGTATAATTGTAAAGTGAACCAGCTTCCCTGCATCCCCACAGCATGATGCTGCCGCCACCATGTTTCACAGTGGGGATGGTGTGTTCAGGGTGATGAGCAGTCCCTCATTAGTGTATAGTGTGTGTATATACATACCCAGGGCGTGTGGGATGAGGTGCAGGAAGGCGTCCCCCAGCAGGCCTCCGGAGGCGAAGCTGAGCAGGACCTTCAGCAGGTTCTGGTGCTGATCCGTGTTTGATTGGACGGGGATGAGGAAGAGGATGAGGAAGGGTGCGGCGCTGATCAGCAGAGTGGCTCCGATCGCCTGAACCAGACACAACACCCCAGTTAATAAACATATGGACATAAACACGTAAACTACAGAGCTAATATATACTCAATATACTGTATGGACAAGAGACGCCTGGCCTCGGCTTCCAGGGCTACAGTCCCGAATGATTATCCAGTAGCCCCAAACTGTTTCACTCAGCTCAGCTGTATTATTAATAATGATCAGTGTTGGGAAGGTTACTTTTAAAATGTAATCCCTTACAGATTACTGATTACATCACTCTGAATGTAATTTGTAACGTAATCAGTTACATTACTTCAAGTGAGTAACGTAATCTGATTACTTTGGATTACTTTAAATATTGTCATTTTTTTAAGCCTGAATGAATGTAGCAACCACATATTGCATATTATTCTTTTATTTTTCTTTCCAGTTAACAAATAGATAAACAAATAAAACAGCCTTTTCAATCACTCTATAAAAATACTTATGAAACCATTTCATCAAACAATTTTATAAAACACTTCTATAAATTGATGATAAAACCATTAAAAACCAAACAATTAATAACAACAACTGTAAGCTATCTACTTGCAGGTTTGCCACCAGTGTTCATTTTGACAACAAATTTTGATTTAGTCTTAGTTATAGTCTTGTGACGAAAATAGTATTTAGTTTTAGTCACAATTTAGTCATCTGAAATGTTTTTAGTTTTAGTCGACTTAAGAATATAGTTTACTAAAATTACAGTAAATTTAGTCGACTAAAATGTAAAGGGTGTAAATGTAAATGATTTTTCATCAGT
Organism: Astyanax mexicanus; assembly: GCF_023375975.1. Taxonomy (NCBI): domain Eukaryota; kingdom Metazoa; phylum Chordata; class Actinopteri; order Characiformes; family Acestrorhamphidae; genus Astyanax; species Astyanax mexicanus. The sequence goes on from NW_026040044.1 coordinate 1,442,142, forward strand.
TCCCTTGAATTATTAACTCTACACTTATACGAAATGAAACGTTTAATAACCACTTGAGTAATATTGTTAATGTTTGAATGTGAAATATATTTATATATGATTTAATGTATATTATTATTATTATTATTATTATTATTATTGTAGGTGTGTGACTATACATATGTTACATTTAAAATTTTGTTCTAGAAATCAGGTCATAAAACATCTGAATAGTTAAATTATAGTTTAAACAGAGCTGTAGATGCAAAAACAGCTTTTAAATGATCTAGTTTTATCTCCAGCACACCTACTGGAGCTACAGTCTATAAATGAGATCAGAAACACACATTCACTCACTGTCCTGTAGAGATGCTCTCAGGATGTACTGAGAGACTTCATGAGTTAAAGTGAGAAACTTATGAGAAAGTGCTGTAAGGAACTTTTGGGTTCATAGATTGACTTATTTTATTGTTTTATTTTGGATATATTATTGAGTTCCTTTCTGACCTGTTCCTGCTTTAACACTAGCTATATCTTTCCCACTGTGAGACTAAACAGATGTTCTGATCTTAATGAGTGAGTTCTGTATCAGTTCTGTGTTTTAGTGCACTGCCGAGTTAAACACCCCATCAGCTCATGAAATAACATCAGTATTAAAACGCGGATCTCTGCATGGAGATCTGTGTGACTCTGGTCTGCAGAAGCTGAAAGATTAGTGGTGTTTTTACCGGAGATGGAGTCTCTCTTTACACATTATCTTGTTTTTCGCAACGTCAAAGGAGAAATATATCGCCTCTCCCCTCTCTCTCCCTCTCCCTCTCTCTCTCTCTCTCCCTGCTGAACACTGTCGAGTTAACTTCCAGTCGAGCTCCGTAGCGACAGGTTAATTCCCGGGTTTGTAACTGAGCGCGCGGCGCTACTGCAGGAGAGGCGTGTACTGATTGGTTGAGTACCCCGCTTATCCCGCCTCTCCACCTTCGCTAAAGTAGCAGTGATTGGATCTCTTCCTAACTGGTCCCTACCTTTCACAGAACTAAATCAGTTCTGATTGGATTTCGTCCCTGCCAAACATTTTCGTCTCGTTTTTATTCGTTGACCAAAATGTCAGTTAATTTCGTCTCGTTGTGTGTGCGGAGCCGCTGTGAGCCGCTGCCCCTCCTCCCTGTGTCTGTGTGTGCAGCGAGACGGGAGGAGGGGCAGACAGTTCCCTGTCATATCAGAGCGATTTCACCGCAAAATGTTATTTGCGTTTTGTCAGTGTTGGATTGGAAGAGCAAAAATAGGAAAGTACCGCAATGTAATCCTTTAATTTTAGCAGAGTAACTGTAATCTGATTACCACTTACTGAAGCAGTACCTGTAACGGATTACAGTTACTCATAATTTGTAATCTGATTACGTAACGCCGTTACATGTAATCCGTTACTTCCCAACACTGATAATGATCAATAATGGTGCCGTTTCAAGGATGAAGTTTCGACTTTCAGGAGAAAGATAAAAAGCCAATCAGCTTGCTGGTTTTGCGGTATGCTGTGGAGAAGTGCACATGTGCTGCATTCATAAAAAAAAACTAAAAAAAAAAAATGTAGCTAACCATGTAAATTGTGATGACTCTTTCTGATGCTTAAAAAGACACAATTGTGATTAATAAAATGCAGTTTGTGTCTAGTCAGTTAGCGTAACTTGGAATTAGCTAAATGGGTAATGAAGGTTTGAGAAAAACAAATATATAAATGTAAAGTTTAACTTGCCCTGATGTACCTGATCAGCTGATAACCATTACTTCTTTATGTTGTGTTTATTAATTTAGGATTACATGACTTAGTGTAAGATATAATGAAGGGAAATTAATTTAGCTAACTAGTTATCTAGAACCTGGATGTTGTGGATAGCCAGAATTTAATACTTGAATACTTTATGTTGCTAGTTTAAAGCAGTTTCTTAACCCATAACTGTTTTTTGGTCACAGTCATTTTGCAAAATTTGTGCACCCTTTGTTCAATTTTAAATCCAATAAATAAAAAAAATAATATATAACTACAAATTATAGTTTTAAACATTATATATCTGAATACTTATTGTTAATATATATATATATTAAACTAACTGGGCTGAGCACAAGATCTATACATACTCAAGCAACGCCCCTGATCGGGACCCCTTCTCATTCACTGTTTCTTCAGAAACTATTATAATTCATAAATCAAAAGTTTAAAAAAGGTCATTCCTGCTCAGGAGGGTCCTATTCTATTGGCAGTAATTCTCTACAGGGACTAAATGAAGCTGTGAACGTGAGTGTGCATTATTTACACGTCTGTGTCAGCAGCAGAGGGTGCAACATTAAAGTAGCTGAATGCAGCATTCTGAAGAACAGGGTGAGGAAGGTTTCAGACAGAAAATCCATATTCTGTAATAGTGATATTCTCATAATCATTCTCTCTCTTTCAACATCTACTTTATAAATTACTTTTGAGTACCCATTATGATTTTTTCAACATCTACTCTAAAAAGTACTATTGTGTACCCAGCATCCAGTAGAGGTGTGCCAAAAAATCGATTCACATAAGAATCTTGATTCTCATTTACTACGATTCAGAATCGATTTAAAATGTCCCAAAATCGATTCTGAGGGGCGGGTTTTGGACTGATTTTGGGCTGGGTATTTTTGTTGGACCTGGCAACCCGCTTGTCCCTTCAAACCGAGGTCTTCCAGACACACACAGAGCGTAGGTGTTTGAGAATCACCGGTAAGATGGCAGAACAAGCACTATATTACCTTAGATTAACGTGTAGTTTTAATGTTTTATGGCAGAATGCTTCATAACAAGCATAAAAAAGATCACTAGTAGTTAGTTTCAGTTTCTGTTAGCTAGCTAACTAGCTAACTTTCCAGTTCCACCTTAAATAACGCTACAGGTGGCAGCAGGCTGCAGCATTTAAGGCGGAACGGAAAAATAACAATAAGCTAATCAGAGCTAATTTCAGCTCCTCATCACAGAGGAATTAAGGAATGGACAATATGAATTAATTTCTCCACCTCCTGCCCCCTTTCTGAAGAAATACAACGACCTTAAATTAACTAGTTAATCAGCAGCTGCTCCTGAACTTTAGCGCTCCACTGCTATCATCACATCAGCCCAGCAGCGTCACCTACACACCACCGCTAGTAGCCTGGTAATAAAGCAGTGTTATTTATTATTTATTTATTGTTCATTAACGTCATTGTGATATCCCAGTGATTCCTCTGTCACTGAGGACCCACATTCCTGCACATTTTATTGTTTTTGTAACACATTACTTGCTCCAGGACCAGTGTATATTATGGAGGGTTTTTTTTTCAATAAGATTCATAAGCCAGAAGCAGAAATTTTTATAATTCAAATCGTTTTGAATCAAAAATCGATTTTGAATCGAATCGTGGCCCCCAAAATCGGAATCGAATCGAATCGTGAGATAGTAATCGATTCCCACCCCTAGCATCCAGTATGACTTTTACTTTTGAGTTACCACTAAAAATTGTTAAGTTTCTACTCTATAATTAACTTTTTACTATTGAGTACCCACTATGAATTGTTCAACATCTACTCTATAATTAACTATTTAAATTCAGCATTCACTATTCATTTTTTAGCATCTACTCTATAAATTACTAAAGTCCCCACTATGAATTTTTCAGCATCTACTCTATAATTAACTATTAAAGTTCAGTATTCACTATGAATTGTTCAGCATATCCTCTATAAAGTACTATTAAGTGTCCACTATGAATTTTTCAGCATCTACTCTATAAATTACTATTAAGTACCCATTATTTAGCATCTAGTATACATTACTATTGAGTGTCCACTATGAATTGTTTTGCATCCAGTATAAAATTTTACTAATGAGTTCCCATTATAAATTGTTTAGTAGCTACTCTATAATTATCTATTCAGAATCAGTATTCACTATGAATTTTTAAGCATCTACTCTATAAATTACTATTCAGTGCCCACTATGAATCATTCAGTGTCTATTCTATAAATTACTAATCAGAATCAGTATTCACTATGAATTGTTCAACATCTACTCTAAAATTAACTGTTTAAATTCAGTATTTACTATGTATTTTTCAGCATATACTCTATAAATTAGTATTGAGTTCCCACTATGATTTGTTTTGCATCCAGAATAAATTTTACTAATGAGTACCCACTATGAATTGTTCAGGCTCTCCTCTATAATTAACTATTTAGAATCAGTCTTCACTATGAATTTTTCAGTATCTACTCTATAAATTACTATTCAGTATCCAGTATGAATGATCTCTTTACCTGCATCCAGAGCTCCAGGGTGGTCCTCCCCTCGGCCTCCAGGTCTCGCTTCACCCTCTCTTCACCTGTACCGTGGCTGTGGGCGTGGCCATGGTCGTGGGAGTGGCCATGGTCGTGCCCGTGGTCGTGGGAGTGGCCATGGTCGTGCCCGTGGTCGTGTCCATGGTTGTGCCCGTGGTCGTGGTGGTGCCCATGGTCATGGGCATGGCCGTGCTCATGGGCGTGGCCATGATCGTGGGCGTGGTCATGACTGTGGGCGTGGTCATGATCGTGGTCGTGGTCATGATGAAGCTCCTCCTCCTCCTCCGGATGCTGCAGGTTTGCCTCGGCGCTCCACTTGCTCGCCCCGTGGTGCATCTTCACGCCACCGTGGGAGTGTCCATGGCAACCACCCTCACCATGAGAGTGCCCGTGGTGTCCATGGGAGTGGGCGTGGCCATGGTCATGGGAGTGAGAGTGGGCGTGGCTCAGATGAGTTGCCAGCACCACTAAACCAACCACCAGCAGCAGCGCAGCCAGGGGAAAAGCCCTCATCTCACCTGCAGAGGAAGAAGAACCAGGTCTGTAATTTACAGCTGAAACTGTGCCAGGAACATCCCAGCGGACGCCCTGCGCCAACACACAGCGGGCAAACACTGCCACGCCCAACCGGGCAACGCCAGGGTCTGCAAACAGACCACCCAGCTGCAGCGAGTACAGACTACAGGAACAAAACTATACAAAAATAAAACTCTGTTACAGCAAATTACACCCAGACCTTAAACACTGCTACCCAAACACTCAGCCACACTGAGCACAGGGACTTTTATTTTGAAAAGACAAATGATTACACTGTAAATAACACTGCACACTGTAATGTTCCTTAAACACTGACTCGATCCAGCATACGCTCAGAAAAACATATATTTTCAAACATTATCACAAGTTACTAAACAAAAAACAACACCTGACACCTGTAATGAAAACTAAGAACCACTGGGTGGTTTATAGGGTATACCTGGCAACCTAGCACCATAACATGTAAACAGTATGCTTGTTAAAGTACATTGTTAATAAACATTGGGGATATTACATGCATTTATTGCCAAACATTGCAATAAATACTGTGCATCGTGAAAATATCTTTGAAAATACATATTGTCCAGCTCTGGTGTTACACAATTGTGCATCTTCATACTGTTATCTTTTTTCTCAACAATTTAGTTTAATCAATTCTTTTTCTTATTTGCTTATACATGTTTTATTTAACATTAGAGTAACAAAAAAATGTTGTGCTTTCTATTACAATATATTTCCTATAGAAACATAGACTTAACTGGATAGATTTATCTAACTTGGTGACTAGCTAAACCCCACATACTGTAAACTGGCCAAACTCTACCACCTAAACCAGCGTTGTTGTTTTTTTTATAACAGTGGTGTTATGATGGTTATGGTAAGGCAAGTCATGCAGGTTGACCAACTTGGTCTTGATGGTCTTTCAGCATGGTCAAACTTTCTCTGATTGGATATTCAACCTTCACTGGATGGGTTGAACATGACAGATGAGCAGATAAACCCTTCATACTGTAAACTGGCCAAAATCCAAACTAGTCAACCACCTTAAACCAGCTTGATTATTCAGTAGAAATAAGGACAGATGAATGGAAAGGACTAGGCTTGGTTCTAGGAAATCCAAGAGAGATAGTTAACGAATCTGAAAAATTTGAACATGCAAGTAGACCAATAAGACCAAGCTGGTCTACCAGCACAGTCAAACTTTCTCAGATTGGTTATTTAACCTAGCTTGATGACCAGATAAACTCTCAAACTCAAAAAGAAAACACACTGTAAATTGGTAAAATTTTAAACCAGTTAACCACCTTAATCCATCTTTGATTTTTATAATAGTTATAATCTACACAGCACTGGATGGAGGAGATTTTCCATTAAAATGAAAAGGACTAGGCTTAGATCTAGGTAATGCCAGTAATGCTGGTTGACCAACTTGGTCTTATTGGTCTACCAATGATCAAACTTTCTCAGATTGGATACCTAACCTAGCTTTGGATATATTGATTAAGCTTGGTATCCAGATAAACTCTCAAACTTAAAAAGAAAACATACTGAAAATTGGAAAAAATGTTAAACTAGTCAACCATCTTAACCAGCTTTGTTTATTTCCCCAACAGTGATGAGCTACACAACAATAGGACTAGTTCTCAGTTCTAGGTAATGCAAGTCATGCTGGTTGACCACCTTGGTCTTGTAGGTCTACCAGAATGATCCAACTTTCTCAGATTGGTTTGCTATCTTGTCGGTAAGGTTTACCATGATTGATGACCAGTTAATTGGCCAAAATCTACACTGATCAACCGCCTTAATCCTTCTTTGTTTTTATAATAGTGATGATCTACACAGCATTAGGTATGGGGGTGATTCTACACTGAAATGGAAAGGACTAGGCTCAGTTCTAGATAATGCAAGTCATGCTGGTGCACCAACTTGGTCTTATTGGTCTACCAGCATGGTCAAACTTTCAAGATATCAGATTGGATATCTAAACTAGCTTGGATATATTGAGCAAGTTTGGTGACCAGCTGAACTTAAAAGTAAATGCGTCTTTAGGCTAAGCTACACAGGCTTTACAGAGGTAAATCCAGGTTTAAACTTTGATAATTGTACAGATTTAGTCCAGTTTAATTCAGCTGCAGCTCATTTAAATCAAAGTCTCCACTGGTTCCATTCAAACAGAGCAGATAATAAGCTTAGAAAACACCTAAAATTATGAGTTTCTTTGATTTTACCAAATTGAAAACCTCTGGAATATAATCAAGAGGAAGATGGATGATCACAAGCCATCAAACCACCAAACTGAACTGCTTGAATTTTTACACCAGGAGTAAAGCAGCATAAAGTTATCCAAAAGCAGTGTGTAAGACTGGTGGAGGAGAACATGATGCAAAGATGCATGAAAAAAACTGTAATTAAAAACCACCAAATATTGATTATTTCTGAACTCTTAAAACTTTATGAATATGAACTTGTTTTCTTTGCATTATTTGAGGTCTGAAAGTTCTGCATCTTTTTTGTTATTTCAGCCATTTCTCATTCCCTGTATCTCCAGGCAGGTCAGAGTGTATAGTAAATGTATATATACAGTGAGAGTTGTGTGTATAAGTGGATGTAGAGCAGAATAAAGTGTTTTATAGAGATAATAACAGATCTGATCACAATGGCCTCCTGATTAAAGAGCTGCAGCAGGAGATCTGAGCTGATTTCATTGGTTAATCTGCTGTTTCTGAGCTGTACAGGTATGAACTCACCTGTGTGCAGGTCGGGCTCCGGGCTGTAGCGCTGTATTTAAGGAATAAATGGGGTAAAATCTGCAGTTTTCGCTCAGAAAGCGCTGCAGATCTGATGCTCCTCTCCCTGAAAACCGACGTGGCGTTTAGTCAAGCTGGGGAAGTCTCGCGAGATCTCCTGCGAACCCGTAAAGCGCCGCTTTCTGTTCAAATCTCGCGATATCTTAGTGTTCAGGGTTTATTGGCGCCGTGGTCACGTGTTACTGAATTTAAATATTCGGATTTCTTGTTCGTTTTTTTTTTTTTTTTTTAAGAATTTCTCTTTTTTTTTGCCTCTTTTTAAACATTTTCTCCTGTTTTTTTATTTTGTCATCACGTGGACATAATCATAACGCACGTGTTGTAACGCTCGAATTATAATAATGCAAATTAATATGATAAAATATATCAGTTTCTGAATCAGTTTCTCTGATTTTACTATTTATAGGTATAGGCTTGAATGAAATTAACACAGTTGTTTTATTCTATAAACTACAGACAACATTTCTCCCAAAGTCCAAATAAAAATATTCTCATTTAGAGCATTTATTTACAGAAAATGAGAAATGGCTGAAATAACAAAAAAGATGCAGAACTTTCAGACCTCGAATAGTGCAAAGAAAACAAGTTCATAAACATAAAGTTTTAAGAGTTCAGAAATCAGTATTTGGTGGAATAACCCTGGTGGTTTTTAATCACAGTTTTTATGCATCTTGGCATCATGTTCTCCTCCACCAGTCTTACACACTGCTTTTGGATAACTTTATGCTGCTTTACTCCTGGTGCAAAAATTCAAGCAGTTCAGTTTGGTGGTTTGATGGCTTGTGATCATCCATCTTCCTCTTGATATTCCAGAGGTTTTTAATTTGGTAAAATCAAAGAAACTCATCATTTTTAAGTGCTCTCGTATTTTTTTCCAGAGCTGTAAATATATACCAAAATTTCTCCCAAATTATGAATGAAAATATTGTAATTCAGAGCATTTATTATACCACTTTGACTCTGTTTATTCTTCTTTGCAGGATCTTAATTCTTCTCTCAGGGAGGGGGCGCCAGAGGACACAATAAAAAAAAAGATGCACTGAAAAAAAAACCATTGGCAAAACCAGACAGTATATAATAAAATTTTATATATATATATATGCTTATATTAAACAATAAATCTGCCATTTTTTATAGTAAGATTTCTTAAAATAAACTAAATCTCAATTTTTAAAACCTTGAAGTAAGATTCAAGTATATCAAAAAGGTAGAAGTTTAGATACTAGAGTTTAAATTACTTCTGTAGAAGTTGAAGAAGCAACTCAAGCTTTTTACTCTTTAAGTAAAAGTGTAAAAGTACTAGATTCAGAACTAATTAAAGTATAAAAGTAAAAGTAATATAAGGAGAAAAAATAAAGTGAGAACAAAAGCTTAGGCCACGCCCACAGAGTCCTATAGTGCATTACCCCCTCCCCAAAACACATTTTATAAAAGCCATAATGACTATAATATTAAAATATTAAAATATTAAAATGTTGATAATATAATTAGCTATTTTGCACTAGACTGTTCTCTAGTGTTTCAGTTGCATATATGCTGACTGTAAGATTTATCTGGATGGAGAGATTTATCTGGAAAGGGGTTTTATTGAATGATGAGAAGCCGGAATGAAAACCAGCTGAAATGAAATTATATAAGAAGGAGAAAGTTCATATAATTGTGTGAAAATGTAAAATAATTACCGCAGTAAAGTATAGATGAAGCTACATGTTTTATTTATGTAACGTATTAAAGTATTCGTACTTTATTACTTCACGCCTTTGATTCTAGACTTACATTGCTGTGGGGATTTAATTGCCTGCAGCAACATGTTGATCATCCTAAAGTATTGGATGGAGCTCCATCATTCCAGAGAACACAGTTCCACTGCTCTATAGCTCAATACTGGGGGTTTAGACCCTTCTATAGCCCAATTTGCCAATAGATTCAGAGATTTCTACAGATTTTCTGAATATTTTAAAGATATCAAGGGCTGTAGATAAAAGGATATCTAAGGTCTTCACAATTTACATTGAGGAGCATTTTTTGAATTTGTTTCACAAATTTTTGATGCAGTATTTTGCAGATTGCTGAAGCTCCGCACAATTTTTGCCTCCCAAAAATAGTCTTTTTATATACCCAGTTATATATATGAGATTTGCAAACCATTGCATTTTGATTTCATTTAAATTTTTTTCCATTTTACACGCTGTTAAAGCTTTGTGTTAATTTGTCAATGTATTAAAAAAAACTATATTTTAAAATGAATTTAAAATGAACTGAATCCTAGGGTGATGTCTGCAGCACAGAGCGTCTGTGAGCTGATGTATTAGAACCGAGTTGCTGCGCTTTCCTGCGAGCGTTAGCGTTGTGATGCTACTCGGTAATGCTGCATCAGCAGCAGCTCAAAAAGAGGCGGAGTCTGACTTCACATGTATCGGAGGAGGCGTGTGCTGGTCTTCACCCTCCTGGTGTGTTGGGGCATCACTAATGATAGGGGGAGGAGTCCTAATGAGTGGGTTGGGTAATTGGCCGTGTATTGGGGAGAAAATGGGAAAAATTTGAAATAAATTTATAAAAAAAAGACTGGATTTATTGGGAACAGAGAATATAAAACATTATCAAAGTGTGATTATCTAATGTGTCCATGAACCCCTGAATCTGCAGCCTTATCTAAAGGAAATAACATTAATTACCAAAAGCTAAACTAAACAAGTAAGATTTTATTCTAGACTTAAAGGGTCTCCTTCCGCTAAAATCCTCTTGTTCTTGTTGTTTGTGAAATACAGCCGGTCTCTCTGAGTTGTTTATGATGCTGCACATAATGAAACTCTTCCTCATCCTCTTCCTCATTCACTGCAGCAGCTAGTAAAAGAAAATATTCAGAAAAACGAGTCGATCAGGCAAAGCACCGTGTCTACATCAACCCGTTAATTAGTATTCATGGCCCGCCCACCTCGGCTCAGGACCGCCCACAGGCAGAGCTAAACCTGTGGTTTACACAGGTAGTTAGCATTAGCTATCTTGTGTAAGTAACTGTAGGTTTAAATCAGATCTCCGGTGGATTCTGTGTTTTACCCAGACCTTAAATATACATTGATAACACGCTGTATCTTTATAACTAAGTCTGTATCTCTTCCCTTTGAGTTTTAGAGCTGTAAAATTGACTGTGGGGGAAGGCAGCAGGTAGGCATTCTTTGCTGCAGTGCTGTTAGCCAATCAGAGGCGATATATTTGCATGTAAGATTATTCATAAGCAAGAGCCTAAACCTGTCTTTCTTCAGAGACCTCTAATACAGTGATCTAAAGCAGGGCTAAATAGAAACACCTGACTACTTTTTTTACACAAAAAACAGCTCACATGGCATTTATTAATATTAGAGACACAACTAGACATTTTAAAATAATTAAAAAAACAGTGAAATGAGATCTTTAAAGATTGAGACTATTTTTGGAACTATTAAAATGTTAGTCAAGTCAAGTCAAGTAGTTTTATTGTCAGTACTGCATATGTACAGGACATACAGAGAACTGAAATTACGTTACTCTCCTTCCCAATTTTACAGCAAGTACAGATAATAGATATAATAAAGGAGAATGGGAGACACTATGTGTACAATACAGCAGGGACACAAATAGACATACATGAGACAAAAACAAGGTGCAGTAGTGTGGGGGAGGAATAGATATATAAATATAAGTAAAAAAAGAAATAGATATATAATATAAAAGAGTGGGAGACACTATATGTACAATACAACAAGACACAATAAACATCAAATCAAATCAAATTTATTTGTATAGCGCTTTTTACAACTGGTGTTGGCACAAAGCAGCTTTACAGAAACATGATTACAGGACAAGGAATCAGGCAAAACATTAAACATAGAATATACATAATACAGAACCCACAGTGAGCGCGGAGGCAAGGAAAAACTCCCTCAGAGCTGCAGGAGGAGGAAGAAACCTTGGGAGGACCAAGACTCACATTAAAGGGGGGACCATCCTACCACTGGTCAAACGGCTTTTAAATTAAAATTTAAAAAGTATTTTATACATCTATATAGGTTTTATATATTCAGGAGTATAGCAGCGCCACTAATGGCTTGGATGTAATCTGTAGTGGAGAGTAAGATGGTCGATGAGCAGCTGATCTGTGGTGGTGGATGGATGGAGAAGAGCTGACTTCAGAAACTTCCATCAGTCTGGCCGGACAGGAGACGCGAGAGCCTGAGGGTCCAACATCGGTATCGGGTCAGACAGGTGGGCAGTCAGTAACTCGGAGGAAGGCAGAGAGATGGAATTAGTTTTAACTGGATTTATGTAAAACTGAGAATATTAAAACATTATCAGAGTGTGGCAAATGACTCCGGCAGAACTGAATAAAACAGCCTAACTAAAGGCAGAGAGCCAGAAGGTAACATAGACATGGAGGCTCCCTGATATAGCACCCTATATAGGACTTTTTACAAGATGATAATCTTAATGTATCTAGTTTTGTTAAATTTTAATAAAAAATGCCCTTTTCTATATTAAAAGGACTATTTCAATCAAATACAGAACATTCTTGTAAATACAACACCGCCATGTGATCACTTTTAATTACCGTAACTAACTGAAAATATCAATGAATGCTGGGAGATCAGCTGTTTACAGGGTTCATACACTTTTTAACCGATAAATTTCTATGATTTTTTTAATGACTTTTTCCATGCCTTTAAGACACATTTTCATGACCATACGATTTTTAAAACATCAGGGCAGACAAGGACAATAAAACCAAAAATCAACTAAAACGTCTAAAAAACTAAACTAAAAATTGCTTAAAATAAATCAGATAGAAGTGTTGGCATCATTTTTAAGAATAAAATGTGTGTCAGATGCTGAGAGCCTCATTGTTTAGGGTTTTCTCCGTCGATAAACTGAAACTCAAAGATCTGTAGAACAAATTTCCATGATTTTCCCAAAATATTTGAGTATTTTAATTTTTCCAAAACTTATTCAGACCTGGAAATTGCTATTTTCATATTTCATGTCTTTTCCAGGTTTTTTGTGACCATACAAACTTTACTTTTTGCACTTTCTGTTATTTTTGTTTATGAAGAGATAGCCTTGAAGATTTTACATATATTTAAAAAAAAAGCTATTTTTCCTAAAACATTGCAACCATTCAGAATGCTCCTAGCATTATTTATTTGCATAATGGGCGTGCCCAACTTAGCCCTCACTTACTGTCAGTGTGTTGTCTTTCCCACAAAGGCTACCTTCCCTTTGGAACAGTTATATTGTTGTAATGGTTGACTGCCTGGTCACAGTGTTGTAGGCAGTAAGAGCTAGTTACTTTTCTTTTTTTTGCCCGCCACCACCCCTCCTCTTCGGAGGACCAATTTAGCTTTATTTATTAGTGGTCATACAGAGTTTTAGGTACTGTGGGCATTGTGACAAAAAACATATAAAAAAAAAACAAAAAAAAAACAAAGTATAACAGGAAGGAAAAAGTGGGGGACTGTGGGGAAAAAAGGGGAAAGAAAAAATAAATAAATAAATAAATAATAATAACTGAAGCAAACAAACTAATTTGTAAACAATGAGAGAAAAAGGGGAGGGGAAGAGAAAAAACAGTTTATAGCCAAAATGAGACAAATATTAGGAAACCACAACAAATAAATCTGAACATTTACAGAAAAAGAATGCAGAAATAAGTAAGCAAGTCATTTTTTCCCCTTTTTGGTTTGATTCTATGTGGGAATAGATAGAGAAAGAAGAGAGAAAAGAGGTAGAGAAAGAGAGATAGTAAAGGTAGGTATCTGCTCTATCTGTGTGTGTAGTTACTTTTTTTTTTACTGCAAATTAAATTAAGAAAAGAAGTTACTCAGTATTTTGTTCATTGATAGAATAGTTTGGATAGTGTACCTCCTGGTGAGAGATCGTTAATTGCTAGATACGCCTCCACTACTACATATTGAAAGACATTAAGAGTTTGAGAGTGTTTCTGTGAACATGAGAAACTTTGAATGCTTTGAACTGAAACAGTATCGTCTTTAGCAACAAATCCAGGTTCTTGACATTGAGACGTTTAATGGTTCGAATAAACAATGCCAGAAGCCGACAGAAAGAAAGGTAAAATACTAATAAAAGTAAACTTCTACCAAGCTACCAATCACTTTAATTTTCCCAGTTATAGATGTTACACCTGCACACTGAATTTAGTCCAATCCAGTCGTTTACATACAGATATTGACAGTAATCCAATTTGTACACACTGAGTCTCTCTGATCACAGGCTTTCTGTGTACGCCGTATTAAAACCCTAATAAACCCGACCCCATCGCGGCTGTAATCTGACATAATCCCATCTGCAGTGTCCACTGTGGCTGTTGCTGACCCCCCGTCTCCCTCGCTCTCTCTCTCTCAGACTCCCTTCTTCAAGTTCAGCCCACCTCCCATGACCCCGGCGCCGCGGGCGGGAAACCGGGCCTTTGTCCCGATGCTAATCGCCCGGCCGATTCAATATCACTCGATTCCATTACAGACAGCTGCATATTGGGCATCTGCTCCCAAATCTATCCAACACAGCCGTCTGCCCCCCAACACCCTCCTCAGACGGCCCCCGGTGACCCCGGGACCGCCCTCGACCCGGGACCACCATCGACACCCCCCACCACCCCCCCCCCCCCCCCAACGACCGTGGCCCTCTGCGCCGCCGGGCATCACGTATTTTATTTTTCAGATTTCAGAGTTTGTGCTTTTAGAAAAAAAGGAAAGCTGTTAATTTCAGAACTTGGAAAACTTCAAAAGTTTTATCTTAGTTCCAGTTTATTAATTTATTTTATTTAAAATACATTTTATATATGTTTTAAGCAAAATCAGACAATGCACACATTGCAATCAATGACCAGTCCGGAAAAACTGTAAGATGGGTTCTGGGGTAATTTTCTCTTTTAAGGGTAGTTTTTATCCTCTGTGATTTTATTCCTGTCCAGAACGACCATGTAGGTGTTTTTCTTAGACGTCCTCTGAGAAAATTACAGGCTGAATTATCTACTGTTTTTCTCTGAACTCCGTGCTCCGCCTGTAATTTTAGTGTCGTCCGGACGCACATCTCTGAGATTCGTTGGACGGGCGTTTCCACGGAGATCCACGTTAAAAAAACACAACAGCAAGTGGAAATGGAGGAGCTACTGAACGCCGTGATGATGTCATGTGCCTGAGAAAAAAGCCTAAAAACTCACTGGTCCTCCTGTTTTTTGAATTGCAGTCCGGATGCAGGAGTTACATTGGTCCAACTCTGTAATAGGAATAACCGTGTAAGTCGCTCTGGATAAGAGCATCTGCAAAAAAAGATGCCACTTAAAAAAACACCATTTCACAGTAACTGTGCTGGATAAAATTAATTTAGGGGCTGATAATGATAATGACTGTTAAATAAACAATGATAAAAAAGTGACTCAATTGTCGCGTAGACCAGAGGTCACTCCCTGAGATGCAAGACACAAGAAGAAAGGAAAAATCTATCATTTTACTACGAAAAATGAGCAAAAGTATTAGACAGTGACTTATATGAAAGTACATGAGGCAGGAAGTAATTTTGTGCTGGATGAAATTAATTTAGGGGTGTTAATGATTCAAATAAACAATGCCATTGCTTAGCACTCTAATGGCAAAATCTCTCTCCTGCCTACCTTGTTCACGTTCTTCAATCTGAAAACAGTTCTCATGTAAGACAGATATACAGAGCACATTTTTGGTTGGTTGTGTTCTGTTGGATTTTTGCAATGTAAAAAATGGCTCAAAAAAGGTTGAAAATCACTGCCTTACTATTTGTTACATACTATATTATCTGTACTATATATGTTATAAGATATAAGATAAGTATCTCACCTTCTACAATGTTCCAAGAATATATAAAATAATATATAAATACAGAACAATACAAAATTATTATTCTCACTAACTGTAGACAGGAGGTAGGAGTGCAGTTATACAGAATAAATAAGGTAAATGAGAAAGCAGGTATCAGCAGATACGACAATACTCAATATACTGAATATAACCCTGTGCAGATATAGTATTAAAGTAAAGTATAAATACTATCCAGGGCCATTAAATACAAATGCTCCCCCCTTTCCCCCCCAGACCCCTTCACTCGGTGGGCCACGCCCCCCTGACCCTGTGCTGGAGACGCAGTGGACAGAGTTCAAGGTAAAGGTCCCTCCCTTTCTCTTTCCGCCTGACCCGCCCTAATCACATTCACAACATTCACAACTCCTACACTCGCTTTCAGAACCGCTGTCCACCGGGCCCCCCATACACACTCACTCATACTCACACACACACACACACATATATATATACACACACACAAATATAAAGGGCGAGGCTGGAAATGGCGTTGAGGGTTCCTCACTTTTGTCTTTTGGTTCTCTAAACGTTTTCCCGCTTCCCATCGCAGTCCTGATTGTTGGATTCTCTCAGGGTTAGAGGTTAAAGAAACTCAGAGTGGCTGAAGATCAGGAGTGAAGTGGAAGGTTCCTCACCACAAAGTCACCAAGGAAAGTCAAAAAATCGATTATTGTTCCTCAGAGGTTCTTCAGTAAAGCCAGTGGTTCTAAACACAGCAGAACCAAGACAATCCAAATAGTGAAAATGCTTAAATGATTATTTGCCTGGTAAAAAGTGTCGCTACCACTTTAAAATAAGACTACCTTTATAAAGGGTTTATAAATGATTTACAACTAGTTTATTAAGGGTTGCTAAGTAGGTTGTAAATGCCTTACATCATAACATACATAGAAAGGGTAACAATATTGACGGCTGTGGGTTCACTATTTGGTAAACAACAGGTCATTGTTACACTTTCTATGTATGTGTTATAACTGATTATTAATGATTTAAAAAAAAAAAAAATACTGATGCAAAGGATTTTTTCAAGATCCTACAAGGATTCTAAAACTCTTCATTACTATACTGAGCCCTATTCATAAGCCTTATAAAGGTAAATATCATATACAGCTCTGTAAAAAATTAAGAGATCACTTCAGTTTCTGAATCAGTTTCTCTGATTTTGCTATTTATAGGTTTATGTTTGAGTAAAATGAACATTGTTGTTTTATTCTATAAACTACAGACAACATTTCTCCCAAATTCCAAATAAAAATATTCTCATTTAGAGCATTTATTTACAGAAAATGAGAAATGACTGAAATAAAAAAAAGATGCAGAGCTTTCAGACCTCAAATAATGCAAAGAAAAAAACAAGTTCATATTCATAAAGTTTTAAGAGTTCAGAAATAATCAATATTTGGTGGAATAACCCTGGTTTTAAATCACAGTTTTTTTTATGCATCTTGAAATGCATCATGTTCTCCTCCTCCACCAGTCTTACACACTGCTTTTGGATAACTTGCTGCTTTACTCCTGGTTCAAAAAATCAAGCAGTTCACACCTTTAATATGTTTTTAATGTTCAGTTGGACAGCTTACACAAAATATACTTAAATTATATTAATTAGTGGCGGAAATAACAGTATAAATTATACTCAGCAAATATGTTGTGCAGATTTATATCATTTTAATTACAAACAAGTAGTAATTAAGTACAAAGTACAAAAAATACATTCCTACTTTCTCTCAAGGGGTGCCCGTGTGTCTATGTTACCTTCTGGCTCTCTTTCTTTAGTTAGGCTGTTATACAGTATTCAGATCTGCCGGAGTCATTAGATAATCACACTCTGATAATCTAATCACATTCTCTCTTCTCTATAAACCCAATCAGAACTAATTCCATCTCTCTACCATGTTGACTTAAGAGTTATTGATCGCCCACCTGTCCAGAAGTTCAGACCATCCTGCTGCCCACTTTAATCCTGTTATTGCCCACCCCCTCTCGCCGCCCTGATCCGTTGTTCTCACAGCTCGGCCTGCTGGGATTTCTGCTGTGAAACCAGTTCATATGAATAGAGAAATAGACTCATCACATCTGATTCATTCTGCGTTCAGACAGGCAGACAAGCAAGACACCAGGAACTGGATTAAACACATTTATTAGTGTCTGAAAATCTGGATCTTTCTGGACACAGTTTGACCACCAGGGTTTTATGAGCTTATTTTCATATTTAAACTGAATATAGTTTCTAAATAAAACAAAAAATAACTATGTCTCCCTGCAAAGAACAACCATCCACATCTAGTACCTTCACCCAGGTTTTATCTGTAGCTCCACCCCCTCGTTACTTTCCCCCAGGTGTTCCCTGTTTCCTTTCCTGCCTTGTGTCTGTATTTATAGCCCTGTGTTTCCTTTGTCCTTTGGCGGTTCTTCTAAATGCTTTTTTAAGCTATTTTAAGTTGGTTTAAATATTAATAGTTTGGAGTACTAACTGTTTGGATTGCTAACAGTTTAGAGCATTAGCCATTTGGAACGTTAGCTGTTTAGAGCATTAGCACGTAAGAGCATTAGCTATTTGAAGTCTTAGCTGTTTTTAAAGTTAACAGTTTGTAGAATGAATGGTTTGTTGCATTGGTTAATTTGAGCATTAACTTTTTGGAGCTTTAGTTTGTTTGAGCATAAACTGTTTCTAGCATTAGCTGTTGCGAATGTTACTTGTTTTGCATGTTAGCAGATGTTACACAAATGTTATTTGTGTGGAGTATTAGCTGTTAATGGCATAAGCTGTTTGAAGCATTAGCTATTTTAAGTGTTATTTAGTTTAAATATCAGTGGTTTGGAGTGCTAACTGTTTGGAGGATTAGTTGTACAGAACATTAGCTATTTGAAGTGTAAGCTCTTTTAAATGTTAGTGGTTTGGAGAATAAATTGTTTGCATAATTAACTTTTTGGAGCTTTAGTTAGTTTGAGCATGAACAGTTTCTAGCATTAGCTGTTTGGAATGTTATTTGTTTTGAGCATTAACTGTTTCAAACATATTTATTGGATCATTAGTTCTTATCTAAGTTATGAGATGTTTTTATTGCTGGGATTAAAACACACAGTCTTTTAGTATCTCAGAGAAAAAGGCGGGAAGCTCCAGGGTCTTTTGTCTGAACTGGGGGGAATTTTCCTTCTTAAACTGGAGCGTTTGCTGGTTATTGTCCTGGGCGAGTATCACTGGTCCGTCCATATCGCCGGCGCTCACACACACACACGGTTTTCCTGATGGTTCAATAGGAGCGTCGGGGAGGACATTGACCGAAGTCAATTGCCTGTCAAATGTAGTGCTGACCGATCCGCCTGCCTCCCATAGAGCCTCTTTCATCCCCACACTCCGTCCAGCGGCGTCCAGCCTGGCTCAAGCCCCGCCCCCTTTTCTCACCCTCGTCTCCTCTTGTGCTGTCCAGCTGGTTGTGACCCCTGACCTTTCGACCCTCACTCCTGACCCCAGCACTCGTTCCCACGCCACGCCCTTTTGTGTGGACCTCGCCATGGCAACGGCTCGGCCACCGCTGCCACGGTAACAGATGGACAGGGCCCTGGAAATAACTTCATTCAACCGAAGTGCGGACAATCTGCCCCCAAGACCCCCCCCCCCCCCCCCCCCCACACTTTAACACACACACTTATACACACACACACTTATACACACACACCCGGGCAGTCATTCCAGTGCAGGGCTGTGGTCACCCCCGGCGATAAAGTCATTACCACCACTCTCTCTGATTCACCTTGACACATAAACCTGCACTCCAGAACCATCGATTCTAAACCAATAATTAATATTATTATTAATATTACTGATCGATTCTTCTGATTAATATTAAAACTCACGTTTGTAATATACATTTTATCGACATGTGACTGTGAAACCTTTGAAAGACTAATAAAAACTAAGGATGTTTATCACACCTTCCAATTCCTCTAAAGACTTGGCCGGACAATTAGCACCTGATTAGTAGATCAGCATCACCTGAGTTTTGATTCTATTCAGCTGTTTTCCCAGGTATAACACCGGTCTGTTTGTTTCAATTACAGACTGAGTGTTTGTTTGTCTCTTTGCTTGTTTCTCTTGGTGTTTTTTTCTGGTTTTGACCCTTATTTTTGGTCTCCCCTTTAATCCCTATTGGACTGTATTTTGTATCTGATGTTTTGGTTAGACTTGTCTGGGCTGAATGTGGTTTATACTCAGCAGCTGGGGTGCTGGCTTATTCAGGCTAATTCCCATATAGCACATTTTAGTGCAAATCAAGCCTAGATTCAAGCTTATGAACTTTTGATGCAAACCAAAATAACAAGTGCCCCAAACCACAGTCTCGACCAAACCACAGAAATTTGGTCTGACCAAAAGAGGAAAATCACTCTACCATTTATCAGTTGGGTTTATCAATTGTCTAAAATGTAGTGTTTCATCCTTGCCTTTTGCAAGCAGGATTTCAGGAAAAACGAAAACATTCGTTTTTCCTGATTTTCCTGGTTTTCACTTTTCATTTTATACCTTCTAATCTGATGGTATGATCCAACCCTAATTGTTGTTACTTTTTTTGTAAACTTTTTTTTTCATATTTCCTAAAATAATGATTATGAGGTCCATAACTGAAAACTACAAAATTGGAAAAATGGATGAAAACTAATTTTCTCTTCACTACACTAAACAGGAAAAACTAAATATGGAATTTTCTATTTTTAAATGTAACCCCAAATGGTCAGAAAATTGAATTGATAAATGTTACACTGACTGAGGAGCTCTTGGTGGTGTGTAGGTATGGGTGGTGGTAGGTGGTGGTTGGTGGGTATGGGTAGTGGTGGGTGGGGGTGTGTGGGTACGGGTGGTGGTAGGTGGTGTGTTGGGGGGTGGTGTGTAGGTGCAGGTGGTGGTTGGTTGTGTGTTGGGGTGGTAGTTGGTGGGTATGGGTGGTGGTGTGTGGGTACGGGTGGTGGTAGGTGGTGTGTTGGGGGGGTGGTTGGTGGGTATGGGTGGTGGTAGGTGGTGTGTTGGGTGGTGGTGTTTGGGTACGGGTGGTGGTAGGTGGTGTGTTGGGGGGTGGAGTGTTGGGTGGTGATGTGTAGGTATGGGTGGTGGTAGGTGGTGTGTTGGGTGGTGGTGTGTGGGTACGGGTGGTGTGTTGGGGGTGGAGTGTGGGTACGGGTGGTGGTAGGTGGTGTGTTGGGGTGGTGTGTGGGTACGAGTGGTGGTAGATGGTGTGTTGGGGGGTGGTGTGTAGGTGCGGGTGGTGGAGTGTTAAACTGTAGGGTTTACGACTGTTGATGTAGGACCACTCACACTGTCCAAACACACACCCTGACCTCTGACCCTTACAGTGAATCAACCAGTAAACACACACTCTCCCCATTCAGCCCAGTGCAGTGCACTCTGGGAGGAGAGAGTGTTTAACACCGTCCACTTCACTCCATCACATTCTCAACAACCCTGCTCTTCACATGATTTACACCTGTACTTCTACTCTACTTCATTACTCTACTCCCAATTACTCTACTTTACTACTCTAATTAATTACTCTACTTTTACTATTCTACCTAATTATTCTACTATTGATTACTCTACTCTCAATCCCTCTACTCACAATTACTCTATCCTCGATTACTCTATTCTCAATCCCTCTACTCACAATTACTCTATCCTCGATTACTCTACTCTCAATCCCTCTACTCACAATTACTCTATCCTCGATTACTCTACTCTCAATCCCTCTACTCACAATTACTCTATCCTCGATTACTCTACTCTCAATCCCTGTACTCACAATTACTCTATCCTCGATTACACTACTCTCAATCCCTCTACTCACAATTACTCTATCCTCGATTACACTACTCTCAATCCCTCTACTCACAATTACTCTATCCTCGATTACACTACTCTCAATCCCTCTACTCACAATTACTCTATCCTCGATTACACTACTTCACTTTTCTACTTCATTATTCTAATTCATTACTCTACTCACAATTACTCTCAATTACTCTACCCTCGATTACTCTACTCTCAATCCCTCTACTCACAATTACTCTATCCTCGATTACACTACTTCACTTTTCTACTTCATTATTCTAATTCATTACTCTACTCACAATTACTCTCAATTACTCTACCCTCGATTACTCTACTCTCAATCCCTCTACTCACAATTACTCTATCCTCGATTACACTACTTCACTTTTCTACTTCATTATTCTAATTCATTACTCTACTCACAATTACTCTCAATTACTCTACCCTCGATTACTCTACTCTCAATCCCTCTACTCACAATTACTCTATCCTCGATTACTCTACTCTCAATCCCTCTACTCACAATTACTCTATCCTCGATTACTCTACTCTCAATCCCTCTACTCACAATTACTCTATCCTCGATTACTCTACTCTCAATCCCTCTACTCACAATTACTCTATCCTCAATTACACTACTTCACTTTTCTACTTCATTATTCTAATTCATTACTCTACTCACAATTACTCTCAATTACTCTACTCTCAATCCCTCTACTCACAATTACTCTATCCTCGATTACTCTACTCTCAATCCCTCTACTCACAATTACTCTATCCTCGATTACACTACTTCACTTTTCTACTTCATTATTCTAATTCATTACTCTACTCACAATTACTCTCAATTACTCTACCCTCGATTACTCTACTCTCAATCCCTCTACTCACAATTACTCTATCCTCGATTACTCTACTCTCAATCCCTCTACTCACAATTACTCTATCCTCGATTACTCTACTCTCAATCCCTCTACTCACAATTACTCTATCCTCAATTACACTACTTCACTTTTCTACTTCATTATTCTAATTCATTACTCTACTCACAATTACTCTCAATTACTCTACTCTCAATCCCTCTACTCACAATTACTCTATCCTCGATTACTCTACTCTCAATCCCTCTACTCACAATTACTCTATCCTCGATTACACTACTTCACTTTTCTACTTCATTATTCTAATTCATTACTCTACTCACAATTACTCTCAATTACTCTACCCTCGATTACTCTACTCTCAATCCCTCTACTCTCAATTACTCTATCCTTGATTACACTACTTCACTTTTCTACTTTATTATTCTAATTCATTACTTTACTCACAATTATTCTAAATTACTCTACTTTGGTTACTCTGTTCTCATTTACTCTACTTTACTTTACTCTCATTTACTCTACTTTCATGGCTTTACTTTCACTACTCTACTTTCATTGCAGTCACCTTTCTATTTTATCATTATACTTTATTACTTTACTTTCACTATACTTCTTTATTACTGTATCAATTACTCTAATCTTAATTACTCTACTTTCTCTATTCTACTTCATTACTCTACTCTTAATTACTCTTCTATCTATCTATCTATCTATCTATCTATCTATCTCTCTCTCTCTCTCTCTCTCTCTCTCTCTCTCTCTCTCTCTCTGTCTGTCTCTCGCTCATTCTCTCTCTCTCTCTCTCTCTGTATTGTGATGGAGGAGATTTTCTCCATTGAGTTTCAGTCTCTTAGGAAACCCCAGTGCTGCATGAAATAAGGGCGAGAGAGAGAGAGAGAGAGAGAGTAATATAAAGAAAGAGAGAGAGAGAGGGAGGAGGGGTTTGTGGGTAGGAGGGGGGTCAGTAAAAGAGGGGGTATGAAGCTGTAGGAACAGAAGGAGAATCTTCAGTTGAGTTTGAGCTCGAGCAGAGAACGGACCCGAACCCCTGACCCCAACCAGAGAACCACCAGAACCACCAGAACCACCAGAACCACCAGATCAGCGGAGGAGAGGAACAGGAGGAACAGGAGGAAGAAGAGGAGGGGAGGAAGAGCATCTTCTGAAGGAAATAACCAGTATTTTCTTGTATTTTTTAATGTTTTAACCTCAAATTTTCCTCCAGCAGGCCTTCAGTAACCTGTAGGAACTCTGCAGCTTCTGCTCCTTCAGGAAGGATAAATCCAACTATTTCACACTTTGATGTTGTTTAAAATCAACAACAACAACAAACATGCTGATTGTTTGTTTGATTGGTTGTAGACTTTAGTTAAATCTTAAATTTAGACTCTTCAACTCTAAAATTCATTATTCAGTAACTCTAAATGGATTAAAGCAAAATATTCTGCATTATTTTTTGACAACAGGCTAAATTCAGCATTTCCTCTTAAACAAATTCATTTTATCTGCATTAAATCTTAAAAGCAAACCAAAGGGATCTGAAGGATTCAGAATTTTAGAAAATTAATACAAATATAAGCTTTATTTACTAAACTTCATTCTATACATAATTTCTTGAAAACTACTAAACAAGCTAAAATTATTGCCGTTATTTCTCTAAAATGTAGCAAAAATATCTGCTTAATTTCTTTAAAAAAGCACACAGTTCCTGCTTTATTTACTTAAAAGCAAGCAAATAAATATTTGAAATATAATACTACATTAATTCTTAAACATTATCTGCAACATCGTTTAAAAAACATTCTAATTTTACCTGCATTCTGTTTTAAACAAGTACAAGTTATCTGCATTGTATCTTTAAAGCAAAGCAAAAGGGTCTGAAGAATTTCTGACATTTTTAGAAAATAAGTTTTATTTATTAAATTTCTTTCTATATTCCTTCTGTATAATTTTTTAAAGCAAATAAAGGTTAATGGCATCAGGTCTTTAAAATTTAGCAACAATATCTTATTAATAATTCATTCTTATTTGCAGTATATGTCATTAAAATGTGCAAAAATCACTTCCAGTACTTCTAAATACAATTCAAAAAATGCATTTTTTTTAAACAAAGCAAAAATGAGCTGCATTATTTCTTAAAATAATAAAAAATGCAATATTTCTTTAAAAAAAAACAAAAAACAAAAAAAAACATCTGTACTAATTCCTTAGAAATTTTAAAAATTGGCACAATTTCTTAAAAGAAAAAAAAAGAAAAAAAAAAAACAATTAAAAAAAAAGTAAACAAAAACAATTTAACCAGCAAGTATGACTTCATTTTGTTAAACAAGCAACAATTATTTGTATTATTTCTTAAAACAACCCCAAATATTTTAACATTAAAAAAAGCATTTCTTCCAGATACAATAAGTAAAACTAAAGTAAAACAAGTTTAAAAAATTAATTAACAGTTTCATAAAAAGGAAAATCTGATATATCTGGACTCTACAGAGCTTTATAAAAGTGTGTGTGTGTGTGTGTGTGTGGAGTGTACAGGTGTGTGTGGAGTAGAGAATATGATGGAGTGTGTAGAGAAGGTGGATTAGGATCTTTGAAAAGTTAATTTTATTGATTTTGCTGATGTTCTTTTTTCCTCCAGCTGTAAAGTTATATCAGTTTTGGAGATATGAGGTTTTGATTATATATTCCTGTAGCTCAGCACCAAACTCTGACTTTAGATTTAGATCTTTACTATATATTTTATATTTTTAGTGTAAAATAACTTAATGGATATTTAGCACCTAATTTTTCTAACTTTACCTGATTTTAGCAACTTTTTGTATCGGTACAGTTGTTCCTGGTTTAAGTATCATTATTATATTTTAGCTACTTTTTGTACTGTTACTATTGTTTCTGGTTTTAGTATCGTTACTTGATCTTAGCTGCTTTTTTGTATTGTTACTATTTTTTCTGCTTTTAGTATTATTTCTAGATTTTAGCAACTCTTTAATAATGTAACTGTTGTTTCAGTTTTTAGTACTGTTACCAGATTTTAGCAAATTATTTGTACCGTTGCTATCATTTCTGTTTTTAGTACTGTTACTTGATTTTAGATTTTTTTGTATCGTTACTATTGTTTCTAGTT